>NC_038256.2:13742752-14028229 GCF_000004515.6 Glycine max
GGGGGAGTTGTTCGGTGTTTCTCGTCGGGCCCCCGGGTACATCATTTGGGTGGGTGTATAGTTGGGGAGGCAAACCCATATTGGCGGGGAAAGGCATGCTTGTTTTGAACTTGCACAAAATGGGGGCTGCCCATACTTCCCAATTCTTTGCCTCCCCGACCTACCATATCTGAGGTTGGATGATTTATTTGGTTGAGGCCAGATGGGGGAGTCGGGTCCACCTCAGCAACAGCGGTGGTAGCGGCAACTGCAGCCGCATTGACCTCCATCATCTTCTTTATGCTCATCATGGCCTCCATCATTGTGGCCATTTGCTCTTTCATGGCCTCCATATCGGCCTTCATCCGTTATTGCACCTCTTCTACTTCACTCATTACTCTAGCTCTACCTTAGACAAAGAAACGATGTAACTCGATCCATCTTTTGCCCTAACTTTCGCAAGCCGGTTACTTCCATACTTGACCTTGACTTGATGAACCTTTCCTTAAAAAGCATGTGCTTGGTTCAACCCCATAATCCAAGGAATAGCAATTTTGATCGCCAATACTTCGACCACATCTCATAGAGATGAATGACTCGGGCATGTTTATGCTTATGCATGGCAAATGCGATTATGAGATTGACATGAGATGCCCTAGGAACCACCATTTTCCTAGTTAACCATGCATTAGGTAGCCCTTTCACATGATTTTCAATCATTTTTTTCTTGATAAATTGGTGTATAATCCCAACATGGTTGGTTTATAGCCATCATCATGGTACCCAACACATGTAACTAAGAATGTGGTGTGACTTTCTTTTTGTTCTTTGTTTTTTTTTTTTTTTTTTTTTTTTGCAGAGGAAGATGCCAGGATCATGCACGAGTGAACATGACATGCGAATGATGGAAGTAGAATATATGTAGTTGGCCGAACAAAAGCATGCTAAATGAAGGCGTATGATAATGCAGTGATTTATGAAAATGCAATGCACAAATATGATGCAGGAATGATATGCCTATTTACGATGCCATGGAGAGATGCATGACGTAATCAAGGAATATGCCAGAGTAAGCTTGCTATGTGCCCCCTAATTGAGGAACCTAATAGAAATGATCCAAAAGTCCACTTCTAGTGATAACTCCAAGGGGTGGTTTTAAGTAACTTTACTGGTTTCTAGAGATATCATCCTCTTAGGTAATACATTGTGGCAATAGGAACTATCAGCAACAATGCACCACTAAAAGAGGAAAACTCTAGATAAGGCTTCACTGTCATCAAGCGAGTCGGAGACCCAGCATGACCATAGATTGACCTCCACTCCTTACGACTCACATAGACCCGGGTATAGGGCCTAATATCTCAATGTGCGTGCGAGGTGTAGGTGCCATGTGTGTGTAGAAAAAATATTTCTAACTATCAATGTAATCGATAGACAAACACACATCAAACACAACAACATAGAAAAGGTTATATACAAATATGGACAAAACAAAAGAGAAAATGGAAAATAAATAAGAAGTCATGATAGAAATATTGCACACTGATAGAATGGCCTAACTGTCTAACAGTCCCCAATGAAGTCACCAGCTATCGCAACCTACCTTTCTGCGGGAGCACGATGCGAGGCTCACGGGTGCGTCTTCCAAGGAAGGAAAACGCGCGGAGTCACCGCCAACGTTTATTTGAGGAAAACGCTAGAAAAACCAAAAAGGACAAAGGTCTGCGTATTTTGAAAATGAGGGTTTGGAGTTGTTTACGCACGGGGAATGTATTAGCACCCCACGCGTCTGTCACAAGGGACGACAACCTCTAATCGAGTGTGCAAAACATGACTTCAAAATTATGTATTTTCATTTTTTATCTTTTTTTGTATTTTTCCCTTTTTATGTTTTTATCTTTCTGCCTTTTTATGTTTTTTACTTTTTGGGATTGACAAAGGTGTTTCCCTCGCTTCTATGTATCCTCGGGTGCGATGAGGAAATCAGACCTACTTAGTTCTTTGAGAACTAAACGTTGGTTTGTTAAATTGATTTTTTATCTTTTTCAAAGATTTATTTTAGTTGCGAACAAAAGTCGTTTAAGGCCATGGACCTTGAAATGATCTTTTGATTTTTGAAAAGAGAGAATCGTTAAAGCGTTGGACCTTTGAACGATCCCTTGATTTTGAAAGAAGAGAAACGTTAAGGCGTGGGACCTTTGAACGATCTCTTGATTTTTTGATGAAATGAAGAAGTTTATGAGTTGGTTTTATTTGGTTTTGGCTCATTAATCTTCAATCCCTTTTTAAAGATAACTTACGACGTTAATGACCGGTTAAAACTTACTTTACATTAATGAAAAGAGTTTACGACACAAACGATCGGTCGAAACTTATTTAAACAGTGATTAAGTGAGATTACAACACAAAACGATCGGTTGAAATTCATTTTAATGGTGATTAAATGAGATTACGGTATGAACGATTGGTCGAAACTCACTTTAAACAAAGAAAAAGATCATCGATGATCGAAGAAGGAGATGAAGATGCACAAACAATAAAGGGGACCCCTAAGGGTCCATAAATCAAATTCAAATCCTTAAAAGCAAACACTAACCAGATGAAGAACGAAGAAATATGAAGAACGATGAAGAATGATCGAAGAACGAACGACGAACGGTGTAGGAATCAATCACGGATGCGATTCGGAAGCGTTTCGGCCTTGTTTTCTCTTCTTTCTTCTTCTTTTCTCCTCTTCATTCTTCTTTCTGGACCTTAGGGAGCCTTAAGACCCTTTACTTCAGCCTTCTCACGCTTATTTATAGCAAAACAAGCCACTTGGAATGAAGGTACCTTGCCCAGGCGAGCTGATTACTTCATTTTGAAGCAACCTTGCTCGCCCAGGCGAGCTAGTTACTTCATCATGAAGTTATCTAGGTGGCTCAGGGGCTGAAAAATGCTCCAAAAGTGACCCTTTTTCCCTCCTTTTGAGTATTTTGCACATTTCCTTCCGAAACGTCAAAAAACCTTACAGAATGCATGGCAATTGGTGTTAAGCAGGTCAATTTAGCTGGCAAGAATCCAAATGTTGGAAAATGAAGGTTCTCGGACGAAATTAGGGTATGACAGTTGCGCTGTGAGATTTTCCTATGGTAGAGAACAGTATTCCTATCGCTCTCCTTTAGCCAAGAGGCTCGAGATCTTTAAGTCCAAACTTTTTCGTTTAGCTCCAGAAGATCATCTAGTTGTTTTTCAACTTCCTAGGTCTTCTTAATTACTTGCATTATCTGATCTTTGTTATTTGGAACATCAAGTAGCCTTCTCTTATCCTTATGTTCTTCTTCATGGCTCCAAGTTTAGCCTGACCCCATTCCTCAAGATTAGTCCCTACTCGAAAAAGTATTAGCTACCATTTGTTCTCCTCTACACCAGGACCTATCGACAATAAGGCCACACTCATCCTCATTCACCCACATCTTCTCAAACTAATACATTTTAACCCTTTTCCTCTTTTTTCTACTTTTCAAATTTCCAAAGGTTAACACAATTGCATTATGGTCAAATTGGTACCTAGGCAAAGTAGCTAAGGACACATCTGAAAATATCAAATATCACACTAGAAGGGCAGGAAGAGGGTTGAATAATATGTTAGTCAAATATGATAACTTTTTTGCAAAGAGAATACTTTTCATAAACAGATATATAAAACACAACTGTTGACTATGTTGTCCTATGATGGAAAAATAGTTTTAGTCAAAACCAGAGATTGTTTTCCAATGAAAGATAAAGGAGTTTTCACAAAGATTTTTCAAATAAACACTCGGTGACCAAATGTGTCAAAGTAAGCTTAAGAGAGAAGTAGAAATACTTAGTTTATATTGGTTCACTCAAATAGAGCTACATTCAGTTCTCCTTTACAAACTTATAGAGGGTTCCACTAATCAAAGCTTGATTACAAACAAGTATTCTATCTTATCACTCCTAGCTACACAATTATTCTCTAGGCCACTACTAGCACACTCTTAGACTCTCTCGGAATTTAAGATTACCCAAGTATTATTTAACAATAAGCCATTCCTGGCTTTCATAAATAGAAGTTTGAAAGAATATAATGATTCAATAACACTCAAAGAGTGGATAAACACTTTAGCTAGAATACAAATAAACTTTGCTAAGCAAAGGGCGAACTATTTAAGCACAATGTATGTCATCTAATGATTTTGACAGAGTTTCACTTCAAAGTTCTTTTGCTTGTTTTCTCTCTATGTTTCATTTTTGAAATCCTACGCTTGAGTCTCCTTTTATAGACTTCAGTGAAGGATCCACTACGGGATTAATGTTGAGTCTTCAAATGACTGTTGTCTCACAATTGAAAATAGTACCACTTGGCGCACTCTGGTTGGAGAGAGAAGGAATAATAGTACAGACAACTGTATGCGCTTCTTTTTCGGGACAAAAGTGACCCTTGAGGAATATTCTTAAGAATTCATTCTATTATCTTCTATTTTGTCCTTTCCTTAAATTCAAATGTTAGAAATTCAAATAAAGAGAGGGAAAAATGAAATTGAAAAAGTAACGTTTGTGCATTTCCCTTTCTAGCTAACATTGACTTTTCATGCTTGTTGGACGTCACTTATGAATTGTATAAGATAAATCGTAAAAGTGATTAAGTCCATTGGAAATGCATAAAACAAATCAGCATATGAATACTGATTTTCACAATAAATGGACCCGGGTAATTTAACAACCTGTTGGATGCTAAATAAAACTCATTAATCAAAATAGTTTTCCACTTATGGTTGGATGCATACATACAAGATTTGTAGGATAAGAATTAATATCAAGTTTGCTCATTATGTTGTAGGACATGTTCACTTAACAATAGATCATTAGTCCATCAATAATTTATACCTTTGTAATCATCAAAATCAAAGGCAGTAATGGGTCGTCCAGACCTAACAACATCATCCCATAGGCTCAACCATTTTTCATTTGTGAACCCTCAATCTAGAGTTTCTTCAACCTGATTTAGGGGATCTCTTTTATTAGTCTAGGTAGATTGGGTCGGGCCCCAGTAAATTGAATATTCTAAAGGTCACAGTGATGAAGTGTGCTTGTGAAATTAGCTATCTCCCCAACATTTGGTGTCGCTCCCCTCTTTTGTCTTGGGGGCTAATAATTTGATTGTAGTCCCAAATACTCATCAAATTAACATCTTCAGCGGGAACTAGATTCACAATAATCTTACCCGTAAGATGTTTTATAGCGCCTTGCTGGAAGCCATAAATAACAGAACATAGGTTCCAAACATCCCTTACTAGGGATCAAAATTTGAACTAGATATGATTCAAGGACCAAGATATAATCTCCACTCCAACAAAGTCAGTCCACAACAAAATTAGACCACTAGCCTTATTTCTTCCATTCCCTTCACATCCCACTAAGAAAAGATGTGATAGTTCGACAATATTCTTCAAAAAAATCACTTTGCAATCGTGCTTCGTTTCCATGAGGAAAATGATATCGGGACTTTCAAAAGATAAAAGCTTTTTAACAGCTCTAACTGCTCATGGGTTCCCAAGCTCACGGGAGTTCCAACTTATGATTTTCATTGTTCTCGACATGGCTTGTTGGCAACCTACACTGATATGCTTATCATGGATTTCTTTGTTGGTGTGGTCACATATGTCTCTGCTTCCATATCCTCTACTTGCCTCTGTCTCTCCTTTACCCCCCTTCAAACCCTCATTTTGCATCATTTTCATGGAACCCCTCTCTAGTTGCTGATGTGCCATCATTTTCTTCTATTTTCTAAACCCTTTTTGCACCATTTTAATTACTGATTGGTCTTAATTGTCAATTAATTAGGCAGTTTTATTATTTGGGCCCATTTAGCTAATTTGATGTTTTTAATCTAATTTCAGGAATTAATGAAACATTGGGCTTAATCCGGATTTTGGTTGTGGACTTGAAGAGGGAAAATAAGCAGCGCTTACCTTAGTTAATTTCTAATTAGGAAATTTTGCAATTTTATTTTATGTTGTTATGTGTTTATTTCGTTTTGGGCCAGAGTATTGTAATAGGGCCCAGTGACTTTGAGTGACTCTTTTTAAATAGCAGCCTTGGGATTTGTGAAGGCATTTTGTTATGCTATTCATTATTCAGAGCTTTTGTTTTAGGGTTTTATGTTTTCTGCTTTGATGCTACTGTTCACGTAATGCAATTTTACGTTTTCTGCTTCTAATTACAGTTTCGTTCTTGCTTCTTCTTCTACTCTCATTTACGTTTCTGTTTCATTTACATTTTTGTTCATTTACGTTCTGTTCATTTACGTTTCTGTTTCATATTTCATTTGCGTTTTCTGTTTGAATCCATGGAAGGCTAGATTTTCTGGTGTTGTTTCCTTTTGAGGATGAAGCCCAACTCTCTTTGAGGTTTCGCTTGTAATGTGGTTTCCTGGCAGTTTTCCCTTCACCAGTTATCCCAATTTCGTGAATATTAATCAGTGCACGCTTCGTGTTCGATTAATTGCCTCTGAGCCTAACTTGCGTTCATGCTTAATGGACGAAGGGCTAACTGGTGTATGTGGTGCCTAATCACGTATTGAAAACCCTAAGTTGATTTTCGCTTAGTAAATTGAAATAGGGTTGGATTAAGTGGTTGACTGTTAGGGACGAATTCTCCATAACCCAGGATAAGAGAATGGCTTCTGAATCAGAGGAAACAACCCATTTTTAATATTAGTAGTTTCGTATTCCAGTTTACTTGTTCTGCTCTTTAATTACCAAACAACCAACCCCCCCCCCCCCAATCGTTACTGTTACTGCAAGTATATTATGAACATTTGGTTTGTCACTGCTCGTTGGGAAACGACCTAGGATCACTTCCTAGTTACTGCATTTTCATGTTTATTTGATTCGGGTACGACCTCGATCAGTTGCTCTTTTCCTTTTCTTCACCTTTTGAATCCTTACTAGGTAAAACCCTAGCAGAGTGTAGGAGTGAGAATGGGCTACTCCAATTGCTCGAATCATTCTCCAGGTCTAAGATGACCTTTTCATCATCTTTAAAGTCAATATTCTTCCATCGCTCCATGGTTTTCCCCCAACAAAAAGGTCCTCCAAGGAGGACATAAACATCGAGGGATAAGACAAAAGGAAAAGAGAGTAGCGAAACTAGGTATAATGGCCTTAGAAAGGATAAGATATACTTTGGTTAAAACCCTTACACCAAAAACCTAAAATCCTCACCAGGTAAAACCCTAGCAGAGCCTAGGAGAGAGAAGGGGACAACTCCAATTGAATAGGTCATTCTCTCTACTTTCTAGCCCCTCTATCTCTCTATACTTTATCTTTTTTTTTACATCTCTACTTTATGGCAATTTCTCTTTCATTTGTTTTCTTTATTTTTTAGTTTTTTTTTTCACTTTTTTTATAGAGAGGCATGAGAAGATATATATGAATCGAAGATTGGAACTAGGCATATTTTCTTTGCCTAAGCCATAAAACTAATTTCTTAAATACATAAATATCAATTAAGAGGCAATTCTTCAATTCACAAGTAGGCATGACAATAAAAATTGAACTCTTGAGTACTTGTGTGACCCCACCCCGACCTTGGCAGAGAAAACACACTTTGACTGAGGTCGAGGTTTACCTGACTTAGGAAAGTAGGGCTGGAGTCGAGTTTAGGTATGTCACTTCCCGTCCTAGCCTTGCTTCCGTACCCGCCCCACTATGTGCATATTTGTAATAATTAATAATATGATTATACTTATTATTTATGTAATTATTTTCATATTTCACTTTTTAATTATTAAAAATATAGAATAATTATTTTAATAGTGAAATAAATAATATTATAATTATAATACTAATTAAATAACAAAGCTAAAAATTATACATTGAAATAAAAATACAATTTAATTCTTAAATATTCTTATAGTATTGATTCTTTATTAATTTTTATAAATATTGCTTGAGTTAAAATGTAATTAATAACTTAATATATGATTTATTTAAAATATATAAACAAATAAATTTTAAAATAGTGTGAGATGGGTTTCCGGTGAGTTTCCTTGAACTCGATAAAATTTGAAAGAGGATGGGCATGATTTTATTTTTTTGCCCTACCTTTTATAAATCTGAACCATACCCGAAGATGCCTCCCCTTTTGCTGAAATGAAAATGAGGAGAGTCAAACTTGTTTCCAATCCGCCCATTGTTATGCCTATTCACAAGTGCTACTCTATACACGCATATTAAGAGATTGAACTAACCGATAGTCACTTGTTGACACACCTTGTGGGTAATATAGAAAGTAAGTTTAACTATTTTACCATTTTTAATATTAAATGAATATTTGGTAAAAGAAATAAAGATTGAATGGACATATAAAAATTGTAAAAGAATAATTTTCTAATATTTAAAAATATAAAAGGTAAAGTATCACTTTTCAAATAACAATGAGTGATAATCTACCCAAGAAGGCTCAAGGTCCAAGGCTAGAAAATGTTTGTATAAATAGATTTGAGATTGATGCAATCCTACCCCGCAAGGGTATTGGATAGAAGACTCCAAGTAGATTGGGCCAGAGATGCAAGAGAAGACCCTAGGGTTCTTATGAGTCTTAGGGTAGATTTTGGGTCCATGGGCTAAGTACGAGCCCACTTATCTTTGTAAATATTAGATTAAGGTTTCATTATTTTTGGGCCTTGTATTTAGGGCTCCATAATGTAGGTAGGGTACCTTAGAAATATAGGATTTTCCAGCCCTTGTATTTTAGGGCACCTAGACTAGTTTTTGTATTAGGGGTAGTTTTGTAATTTCACATGCAATAAGTGAATATTTGATTTGTGTGGTTGGAAATAAATTTAATTGAATTGGTAGAAGCCCAATCCAATTAAATTTTAGAGGGGGAGGTGAGCATTTGCTTACTACACCACATTGCCACATCATATAGTCACACTTTGTGCATGTCTTTCATGCTTTACATGCCTCATGACACCTAAGCACACTTAGTGGAGAATCTTGGAATTAATATTGGATTAGTGGGCTAAACCATACTAAAATTTACTAATCATAATTAGTGAAATTTTGGCTCCAAAGTTTAGCTCCACAAATTCAATTTCAAATTCAAGTGAAATTTGAATTGAAATTCAAATTTCCCTCGAATTTTTGTGACACTTAGGCTATAAATAGAGGTCATGTGTGTGCATTTTTTTTTAACTTTGATCATTTGAATATTAACTTCAGATTTCAGAACTCTTTTAGAGCACAAAATTTCGTGCTCTTCTCTCCCTCTCCCTTCATTCATCTCCTTCTTCCTCCAAGCTCTTATCCATGGCCTCCTATGGTGGTGAGCTTCTTCTAGACTCATCTTCTCCTTAAAGTGGCGTCTCCTCTCTCTCTTCCTTCTCCATTCCGCTGCCATTCATCTTTCAAGAAGCAAATGAATCCATTGATGAAGAAGATCCTAAGCCTACAAGTTCCAATGGAGCTTACATCAGAGATGAACAAGGCAAGAGCAAAATATTTATTCACATTTCTCATTTATTGTTCAAAACTGATATCTAATTGGAGAATCGGAGTGTCTTTTGTAAATACTTTATCTTTTGAACCTGTACTATATGGAAATAGGATGAATGAGAGTGAAGGAAGCAACTAAGAAAAAAGGTATCTGCCACTATAGGTAGGAAAAAATGAGTGACACGAATCTCACAAAAGAAAGTTGATGATGATGAAAATAAAAGGATAATAAAGAAAAATAAATAAACAATAAATAACGATGACAAGGGTAGGATGAAAAAAATCACTTGTACAAGAAACATAATCTAAGGCGAGTTTCCTTCCTTTTTTTAGAAAAATAAATTAAACTACTTTTTCAAATGTGTTTAGTTGAAAAACTAGACTTTAAATCAATACAATAATTTTATGTACTTAATAGGCCTTTTAATTAAATAATAATAATATTAATATTATGCTAAAATTTTATTGCCGTATTTTAATATTGTATACATAATATATTGATATATTTAAATATTTAAAATCCTTAACTTATATAAAATCTCACAATCGTTACCTTATTTAATTATAGGTTTGATGGCTGATTTATAAAAAAAACTTCATCATAAATTAAAATTTTAATTAAATATATTAATTTTTTTTAATTAAATATAAGAGTTAAGGTTAAATTTTAAAAACAGATACATACGAACAAACAACAAAGAAATTCTCGTATTAAATAAATAGTTTAACCTTAAATTTTATAATTAAAACATGGTTAACTAACTGTGAGGAGACGTTTGTTTCACAAATTATTTCTTTAATCCTGCTAATATAATAACAGAATATTATTTCTGGGTATTTTTAAAAAAATGTTTGATATATCCAACAAAAATTATCTTATTACCTCGTAACAAATATGAGAATAAAATTTTCTAACATCTTATTCTTGGGAATAAAAAAATAATCCTTGAAATAAACATCCTATGAGTTATCAGTCTAATAAATGAGTCTTGGATAAAGGTGATATGAAGAAAAAACATAGTTGAAATGAAAAATCTAAGTAACTAGCTAATCAGTTTAATATACTAATAAAAATTACTCATCAACAAAAGACGATAAAATCATACTTTAAATCTCATTCCATCTTAGGATTTGTAAAATTTGGATTGAATTGTATGTAAATTATTAAAATACTTTTCGTTTAAGTGTCTTTAGTATTTTATTCCTTTTAAAAAAAGTAAAAAATGTTAACAATTTGTTTTTTTCAAAATGACCTAGGTCACTGATTTTGGGAAAGGAAATAATATATAGACATCCAAAATGCTAATTTATACCGAGTGAGAGAGAAATAAAAGAAAAATGTATATAATTATTATAGATTTTATGATGTAATAAGAAACTGAAATGGGTAGCAATAAAAGTGAATAAAAAGATATTAAAGTTAAAAGAAGGTTGTTCGCTACCTTTGAAATAGGTGTGAAAGTTTCAAATTCTAAGTGAGTTCTACCAAAATGCATTTCATTGCAAAACAATAAAGAAAATAATATTAGGTGAAATACGCAGTTATTTTTTTTTTCTTTCTAAATGAGCCCCCTTGTATTCTTGCAGTGGCTGTGCATGTTCAAGTTGTTGTTTCAAAACTAGTTTTCTTAAAAAATTGTTGTTGTACAGTCCGTGCCACGAAATTTAACAAATTATCACGTTGTTGTTGTTTCAAAACAAGTTTTCCTCAAATTTAACAAATTTAAAAATATTGGGTGTCCAATATTTTCCTGGTCCAAAAGAAACCTCCACAGTTAGATTGTTTGCAACGGTTCAAAAGGAGCAACGGTTCTGCCAATGAGGGAGAAGTTGAAAAGACTTCCTGTCGTGTCAGAGCACCATACAAAACAACCGTCACTCCTGACGACAAAATGTAACTACCTCACGATCCGAATACTCCCCAAATACATAAAGCGAATCACCTCTTTTATCAACAACTCTTTACAAATAACTCTTTGGGAGACTTGTATACCCGATAAGATATCTTGATAGGACAATTGAATTGATGTAGGAAGTTAATAAGGAAGTCAAGTAGCACCTAGTCTATTATAATTTCTGTTTCTTGGGCATAGTTAAGGGTGGAAGAAAAAGTAAAAAAACAACTTTTGTAATCTTTTCACTCTATGTAATAAAAACTATTAGGGTTCTATTCTTCCATTACAATCCCTAAGGCTCTGTAGTTCTTGGAATAGTCTTTATTCCTAGTTCTACCTTCATCACGAATACCTATCTGCTGGTCCATTATAAGGCAAAGATAATCATAATCAAAGGGTTAGACCCTTTAATCATACTTAGAGGCATTACCTCAAGAACAGAAATATGCTCACAAAAACCCAGGGTTCAAGAGGTTTGCAGTTAATGTTCAAAAGGTAAGAACCATCGTTTATTTCACATTTATTATCTTATTTGTTGCTTAAACCCCAGATCTTAGCTTAAGATTTGAGAGTACATTTAATAGGTATTTCCTCTTTGACAAACGTCGTTATACGGAGTTAGACGATTAGGATTCAGGAACACGACCGAAGAAGCATAGTGTCTGGCCACTATTCGGTAGAAACAAATTTCCTTGTCAATACTTTTTAGTTGGTTTCTTTCGGCAAACGTGTTACTGTTAAGACACTCATTACCAAAACAAAATATCAGGTGTTAAGGCACTGAAGTATTTGGGATCAAAATCAAAGATTTGTCTGTCACGACACGAGCGCAGGAAAAGGGCATATAGTCATGGTCATAAACTCATAATATATTTCTACATTTTTAATTAATTTTTGGTGATTACAACTCTTAATACAACCATAATTTGAAAGAGTTTCTGACCTTTAGACATTTGGCATTTTCTGGAATTTATCGTTTGTTATTGTCGAAGTCATATATATTATAAACTTATAATCAACATTTGTTTATTTCTTTATGAATATAAATATCTTCTACCTAGAGTATAAAATATGACCTACTTAATTATGAATAATAATGAATACTTATAATTATATGGTAGTGTTATAATTTACACTACAGCAAATCATAACTGAAAGTCTATTCGATCAAACCTTTTTCTCTTAAAAAATCATTTTCATTTTGGATTACATTCTTTATATAACATTTTTCAACACTTATTATAATATTTTTTTCTATCTATTATATTAATTAATTGACTGGCTTACGTTTCTTATTTTTTTTTTCCTTTTTATTATAAAAAAACTACATAAATTTATTGTAGACAATATATGTAATTTAGAGTTCATTTCAATAAATAGCTTAAATGCTTGTTGAATATGCATTTGTCATATAATTATTTATGTATAAGTTGTTTTTATAATTGAAAAGAAAATAAAATTTAACCAATTTCATATAAATTGTAAACTGTAAAATCAAATAAACTATTAATAAGTTATTCAAACTCACCTTAAAGTGGCATCTTATTTATTCATAGTCTCTAAACGTATAATTATATATAATTTAATTAATACCTGCATCATGTTAACTTATTATACCAACTTCATCATTAATTCCATCAACAATAGTAATTAATAAAGTGCATGTGATAGATTTATTGATAGCAGAATATGAACTATGCATTTATATCGTCATATATTATGTAATTAGCAAGATAATTCTATCCTTTTTTTCTGGTGAAGATAATTCTATCCCTAAAAATGATACTTTTAATCCCCTAAAATGCGTAAATTAAATCATTTTTTTCTCTTAAACCTTTCGATTCATCAGACAAAATTAAGGGTGGGAATAGGCCAGACCAGACTTTGAAAGGCCTGAGCCTAACCTACAATGAATTTTTGAGGTCTGAGCCTGGCCTATGGCCTATCAAAGACTTTTATTTTGGCTCGGCTTGACCTTTTTAAAAGTCTAGTCTGGCCTAATAGCCTTTTTTAAAGCCTTCTTCACATTAAATATTTAATATCTCTTTGCTCTAGAGAGGAACGTAATAAAAAAGTTAAAGGAAAATGAAAGTCAATAAAAATAATGAGGAATATAAAGGAGCACATGACTCACATCTAAATTGTAATTAAAGTCTTACTTGATTATAGGAATAGAAGTTATGGAGCAGTAATGTATAATCAAAGTCTGAAAATTTTAAAAAAAAAATTAATTATACCCAAAAAATAATATAAGTATATATATATAGGCTGATCTATCAGGCTTATAAGACTTTTTAATGAATCTAAGTCTGGTTTATTTAATTTAATAGACTTTTAAAAAAGTCTGAGTCTAACCTTTTAATTAAATAGGTCAATTCAGGTCAGACTTTATATAGGTCAGGTCGTAGGCTCTTGTAGACCAGCCTAGCCTATTCCCACCTCTAGACAAAATAAATTTTGAATAATCTAAAATTCTAACGGAAAATAAGTAAAATCTATTTAAAAATGATTTTTGGAAAGATTTGAATTCGAATACTATCCAACAATTTAACTTTAATATCAAGAACTTAATTATGTTCAATTGGTTAAATTAAACCGTTTTCTACGTTTGAAAGCCCAGTCCGTAATATAAACCAATGTGTTAACTTCGCACACTTTCATAGCTACTTTCATCTATTTCTCTTTCATTTTACTAATAAGAGA
The DNA here is from genome assembly GCF_000004515.6 of Glycine max. Lineage (NCBI taxonomy): Eukaryota > Viridiplantae > Streptophyta > Magnoliopsida > Fabales > Fabaceae > Glycine > Glycine max. The sequence goes on from NC_038256.2 coordinate 13,756,836, forward strand.
TAAGAGAACTTGGCCTAGAATTCTACCAAAACGATCGAATTAGCATCATAATTAAGTTTATAGATTTTCCACCTTTCACTCTCCAACAACATTGTGAAAGTGACAAATAATAGGTAGGTACGTGGACATATGAAAACTTGCATTTGACAAGATCACTGCAGTCTTGCTACTTCGTTTTTTTTTTATTTTTTTTTTTTATATTTAACATGGAAGAAAACATAAAATTTAATATGTTTATTCAATAAAACTTACAACATAAACTTATTTTAATATTTTTTTGTAAAATTTATTGAAATGAGTTTTTTTAGGGAATATTTAAATAAGTTTAAAATCATAGGATCCTTAGCAGCTTCTAAATAAATACCTTCAAGTGTTTATAAAATAACAAGTTTAAATAAGTTTTGTAAAAAAGAAAAATCTTCTTAAATGGTTAGTTAATTAATTGTCTAATTTACAATTTTATTTCTCTAGTACATTATTTTATAGATATTTTAAAATTTTATTTAAAACCATTATATCTTTTTGGTGAATTTTAAAACCATTATATTTAAACATATAGTAGATTCAATCATTTCTTAATTTTGAAAACCGATCGTTAACTACTAATGCAATTACATTTTAGCAATTGGGTATAGGTATAAATATGGTGTACACAAAATAAATATAAATATGAAAGATGTTTTTTTATAAAACATATTTTGAAAAAAGTTAAATTTTTTTATTGGAATTATAGTCAACTAATATATATATATATATTATTTGTTTTTCCAATATTATTTTGGTTTGATAGAATATAATTAATATACCAGACACTTAATTTCATCCTTTTTTAAAGTTATAGTATGTAGATTAAGAAATATATATGATTAATATTTTTGTTTATATTAAATTTATTTTGAACATTTAATACTTACTTCAATAATTTTTTTTTATTTTTATAAAGGCATGTAAAATAATTAAAGTTTTCCCGGAAAAATATTATTAAAAAATTAATAATGTTATGTTAAAGTTTTGGAAAAGATAAAACAAAATTTCTTTTAAAGAGTTAAAAAATAATGAAGGTATTATTCCTTCTCAATTGTCAAGAGTCAAACATCATATATTTCTTAGGTCAATGGTCATTCGGAAACGTAATGAAAGACAAACAATTATTTTACTTGGTGTTGGTGGGGTTGGTGAGATGGCACGATATTGTTTAGTGAGCTTATGTAAGAAGCTAATAGATCAAGATCATGGCATTACAAGGAGGATAACCAAAGAGTAGACAGGAATAGGAAGGTATGAAGACTCTAATCTTGCCACAAAAGTAGGTCTCAGTTCATAATTTCATGTGTTGAATTCTCTTTACGCTACATGGCAATGTTAAAATAAAATTGCGGAATTTATACGAAAATAATAAAGTGTATTTGTTATAAGAAAATATCAATTAATTAATAAAATGATTATTTGATTGCTTGTGATAGAGTGGCTGCCGAGAATGGAGAGACATCACCTGTTGACTTTTTATTCTTCTAATTGTAAGAGTATCTTAAATGCCGTATTTGGACTACACCAGAAGAAAATATTGCCGTTGTTTGGATGCTTTTGAACCGACAATTAATCAAATCTTGAAATTAATATTTTTTTTGGCGGAACAAATCTTGAAATTAATAATGCCATAGGCTTCTCCTTCTTGCACCTCCTTCTCAGAGGTTCCTTAAATTGGAAGAGTGGATATCTGTCAAGGCAAAACCTACCTTAATCCTTGAAGTTGCAGCTATGCAGCACATACCTACCACTTCCACCTCCAAGAGCTACAACTATTCCTTCCTCCTCATCTTCATCCGAGAACTCATCTCCTACCAAGCTTGATTGGTTTCTTTTAACCTCCCTAGCTTCTGTTTTTTCTTGATGACAAAGGGAAAGAAGTGTTAGGATATTTGAGTAGATCAATTTTTGTAGGATCATGTTAGATTTATTTTCTTTTTTCAATGATCTTATGTTATCAATGAAACTAATCTGTTTATGGATATATGGATATTCTGTTTTTTTTCATTTGTTTCTCTTAGTGCATTATGTTGGGTATTAATCTATATAACTTATGATGCATGAATTAAGGGGAGCCTCCCTTTTAAAATAAAATGAAACAAAATTGTGCATATATACTCCCACGAGAACTAAAACTAAAAGAACTCAAAAAGGTACTAACACCCTTTAAATTTGCTTCTAAAGGGTTTGTCATCATAAAAAAAGAGAGATCATTGAATTCACACTCCTGGTTTTAATTATGACAGACCATTAGCAATGCAAATTGAAAGGATGATGACTAACACTCTTCTTATTCTTCTTAAAGTGTTTCAGTGTTTATTACTTTGAGAAGTAGAGAAGTATTTCATTTTGAGGTACTCAGAATGATGCTTAGAAAGGTCCTGAAAATTGCTATAAGAATCAAGAATTCTTGAAGCCCATCAGAATGATGAATTATACTTCACTCTAAGTACCTAGTTCTTCATAAAATATTGAAACAACAAGACCTTACAGAGAAGGATCATCTAAGGCTACATGAAGAACATCATAGTTCAAAATGAAGTTATGCAGAGTCAACATCAGAATGAAGAAGACCAGGACTCTGAGTTTAATAAATATCATAATAGTTCAGAAAGACTTAGAATGCATCACTTAAATAATGTGAGCTGACTGAAGGTTCACAATCTTCCACTCTCTCTATATGTTACCATAATTAGAAAGGGCACATCAGAAACTGAGACATATCTACACAAGAAGATGCAAGTCTGTTGAAAGTGGTAGTTGTCCATGAGAAGCACTGATGTTTGTTCGAACCCGACAACTGTATCGGATCGCGCAAGTAGTATAAAACATTGAGAACCGAGTATCGAACTCTCGGGGAAATTGTGTTACTTGGTAAAGCTATATTCAATGAATAAGTATCTAGTATGAAAAGAGATGTGTCAACTATGCACAGGTATGTAAACTAACTATTAAAAGGAAAATCACGTGAGTAATGATGTGTAAAGACAAGTAGACAACACATTGGTCTTCCTATTAGGTGCTTGATGTTAAAAGGATATTCTCTACTTAACAATGCTCATGTGTTCTATGGTGTCTCCTGAAATGCTAAACCTCGATTTCTCATGATAGTCTAGCCTAATCCTGATCAAGCATCGTCCTCAGATTCCTCTTGTTGGACTAAACTCGACCAAAACCGCATTAAGACAAACATACAAACAACTAGGTTACCATACCCCGATCCCTTGTGATAATACGATAAACTAGTCCTGTCCTATCAAGTTCTAAGAATCAGACTAGTTTTCACCGTTGAATGATCTTAACAAAGCATGCATCTACGTGATCAAGGCAAAAGCACACTAAAATGATGTACTGATAGCACAGGGAACACATAAAACATCATTAAATAGATATACAAGTATTTACATCAAGTACCTACAAGGAAGAACCAACAGATGATTTAGCTCTCCATATCTGGGAAGCTTCCTTTACAACAAAGAGAAGAGAAAAATGAAGGATTGAATAAATACAAGTAGTGGGGATGTCTCCTCCACCTCTAGAACCTCGCAATCACTCACAGACTCATCTCATGCTCTCAAGATGGCTTCCTCTTCTCGCTCAGTTCTTTGCCATTCTTTTCACAGCAAAAGCTCTCAAAACTCTCTGGAACTTGTACCTTTCTCTCTCTAGAAATCTCTAAACATGCAAAAGCTTCGAGAATTGCCCAAACTCCCTCTCCATTTCTGATTTTAGGCTTAAATAGGTGGCCTTGTTGGTGCTTGTGTGCTTAGCGCAACTCTGGCTCGCTTAGTGCGCATTAGTGAATTTCGGCTTAGCGCTCGTCTTTTCGCTTAGCGAATGGACTTAAATGGTGCACTTAACGAGATTAGCCCTTGCTCAGCGAACATGCATAGCTCATTCTTCTTTCAGATTCTTCCTCGCGCTCAGCCAAAGGAGTGTTGCACTCAGTGGATGGCTCGCTAAGCCAAAAGATTGGCTTAGCGAGCGGATGAAAATTAGCATTTCACAAACTTGCCTAATTAACCTGAAATTGAGAGGAAATGATTGTTAAACACACAAAATGGGAGTACTAAGTATTTATTACCTATCTTTAACAAAAAGTAATTACAACACTACAAAATAACCATAAATTGGAGGATTTTGATACAATTTACACAGGTTTTATACACAAAAGTTAGTCGTATTCATCGACTAAGAACTCCCCCAAATTTACAGTTTTGATTGATTGCATGATAAAAGGATGAACCAAAATGCCCTCATCACTTGTCTTTCACAAAGCATGCAGTTGTTCAAAGAGAAGAATAAAATGTAACCTGTACAATTAGATGAAGTTAGGCATAAGACATATATCAAGGAAAGCAGCTTAAACCACAGTCTCAAAACTTTTGTTTCATTCAAGCACAAGTGTTTAAGCTATTCATCAATAAAAACTAGCAAGAGGTCCAATCTTTGAACTTCATCTCAAGCCATAAAGTCAGAAATGCATAAATAGAATCAGAAGGACTTTTACAAGCTTATAGTGAGGCTTGGCTACAAAAATAATTGGTTTTTCTAGGATTCAAAAGCTTAGATTATAAGAGAGCACAAATCCTAGACTTATCCAAATATTTCTTCCAATACAATTAGCTTATTTACTGGCCTTTCACTTTAATTTGTCTTTGACCTTATTACAACAACACACATTTTCTTTGATTGCTCTTTTTTTTTTAAAACACAACTTATTTGTTGTGTGTGTTGATGCTTTACCTTTTACTTTACATCCCAATCAACTCCCCCAAATTTGGGGTAATTTGCCTTGAACTATCTGCTCTCCTAGAATCTAAACAAGGTATCTGGAGATATTCATTCAAGTTTAGGGTTCAATTTTGAAAATGTAATTCAGCTCACAAAGGTTGCAAAGGATACAATTATAATTCAAGGTAAGCTTTTTGGTCAATTGGCTTGTATATACAATCATGGCCTTCATCATGTCCTCATTCATACATTTTATTCTAAAATTCAGAGATTGATGCAAAGACTATTACTCAAAGCTAGTCGTTCCCTCACAGTTTAAGATCACACTCTCACCGGTTATGGTTCAAGCTTTTCTTTCTCAATCAACCTGTCTATTGACTAACAATTCTAATTGTAAGTTCACATTCTTGTTCTTTCTTTGTCTAACATACATACTTGCTCAAACTTATGAAAAGAAACACAAACTCCATCACAATCATGCATTCAATCCAAAATCAATTCATAACACCAATTTTCACAAAAAGATAAAAATGTTTCACTGCATAATCATCCAAGTCAAGTTAAACTGTTCCATATGCTTCAAAAACATGCATACTAACTATCCACAGAAGAAAAAGTATATAATTATAAACGGAAACCAAAATTATTCAAAACAATGTACCGAAACCAATATAGTTATAATTATTATCCAAAAAGCAAAATCATCAGGAATTTATAATCTCTGAGACAAGTCCTGGGCATCTTGAGTCTGAGCCTCCTCCTCATCTATCAGATGAAAAAACATGGGAATTAGAGAGAGCAACAACTTCTCCAGCTAAGGAATCAGAAAGATCAACAGCTTCTCCAGCTGGGGATTCAGGGGGAGCAGTAGCTTCTCCAGATGGGGAATCAGAGATGATAATCAAAGGTGGAGATGGGGGAACTACTTCAAGCTCTGGAGAAGAAGGTGGATTCACCACTGGAGATTGTGGATCAGCTGGCACTGGTTCAACCTGTGCAGGTGTGGGCTCAGGAGGAGCAGCCTTGTTGGGTCCCACCAATGGAGGTTGAGCTCCAGGCCAGGCTACTCACTCAAGGAAATGCTCCATAGTTATAATTGGCCTGTGGTGAGCCAATTCTCGCAGGTTGTGCATGATAATAAACTGTCCTCGGAATAAGCTTTGTAGCATAGGGACTAAGGTTTGAGAGCTTTGGACATCCGGTCTTATGGTTGCTGATGAAGGAGCTGGAGTGGATGATGAAGGGATGTCATCTGCTCTAGCCCTTTTTCTCAATGCCATCTGTAACTAAAAAGAACTTAAAATTCCTTAAACCAAATTTATTCAAGTTTAAAATAGAAATAAAGGCTGAAATTAATGATGGGTGCTTAGTGGGATACAACTCGCTCAGCGCGCCCTCAGAAATATAACATATCGGCTTAGTGAAACAGCGTGCGCTTTAGCCTAATACGCCACAACAGATATGCGCTAAGCTCAGCAGGGTTGCGCTTAGCGGCATCATGAAATTCAGAAAATTCACTAAGTATGGGGGCTTAGCGAGCAAGGCTCGCTTAGCCCAATGGCTGCCGCAATGAAATGGGCTTAGCTTAGATAGGCTCGGCTTAGCGCACAGTTTTCAACAAAAAATTGGACTAAGTTACCTGGGCTTAGCGATTCAGCCTCGCTTAGCCACATGTATCTCAACAGGAGGATGAGTGTTCATCCTCACAAGATGAACTCGCTTAGCGCGTTAGGTGTGCTTAGCGAGTTCGTCTAGAAACACATATATTCAATGAATATTGATGAACTCGCTTAGCGAATTCATCGCGTTTTCCATAAAAAACGCAGAAAACAGTTCATTTTCTTCCATTTTTGAGCCTCCAAAAGACATATCAAACACGCAAACCAGTCAAAACTATCTACACAACACAATCATTCACAAAATCCTAATTTTTAATTAATCTAATATCATTAAAACCCTAAAAATTAAAAGCTACATCTATGGTTTTCTAACCTAAGGTTCAACAAAATAAAAGAGAAAGAAATGGAATGGGGAACTTACTTGGATTGTTGTGTGCTGAAGATGCGTAAAAGATGCAAGAAGAAAGCAAGAATGCAGGTTGCACAGATTTGGACGAGAGAGAAAATGCAGGATATGCTCTGAGAAATTCGGGCAAATGTGAGTGTAACTGATGTTACACTCACTTAAGCAATTTTCGACCTTCTCGCTTAGCGAATCGCAACGCTAAGTGAGCCAGAGAGACGTTTGGTTTCTCAAAGCAGGTCGCTTAGCGGAACCTTGCGCTTAGCCCAAGTTTGAAATTCAAAATCTAAATTTTTTTAAGCTGGGCTTAGTGCACAGAAGTGACGCTTAGATAATTCTGCAGGTCATAAAACCTACAACTCTCGCTGAGCCGGGATTTGGGCTGGCTTAGCTAAAATGATGCATCTTGAATACAGAGGGGCATGCGCTTAGCGGTTGATGGATCGCATAGCGCTGCTATGGCCGCAAGGAATTGGGCTTAGCTGGCATGAGTAGTGCTTAGCTCAATGAACCCCAATTTAGGCTGCATCGAAATGGGCTTAGCGGCGACGTCTCGCGCTCAGCCAGTGAATATGATGCACTTAGCGAGCAGGCCATTGCTTAGCCCAATTCAGATCAAATTGAAATGGGCTTAGCTCAACCTTGGCCAGCTTAGTGGACCAAATCAGCCTGAGATGCAAGGATTGAGCACTAAGCGCTAGAGAATCTCGGCTTACCGCATGACCAAAGATGCACTTAGCATGAGGCTTGCGCTTAGTGAAAGGACTGTTTTTCAAGAAAAAAATTTATGAGTTATTTTTCAGTCCCTTCCTCAAGAAATTGAAACCCTTATATCTATCCTTCACAATAAGCTGATATACCCCAATGTAATGATTATGAAGCAAGTTCAACATTATGCCCTACATAAAAGAAAAGAAAAGAGAAATTAGAACTGGGTTGCCTCCCATGAAGCGATTCTTTAACGTCACTAGCTTGACGCTTTTACCTCAATGGGTGATCACATTTTGGTTCATACTTCTAGGACCTCCTTACCCACTTCCATTACCTATAAGCAAACATTTTGTTCTGGAGCAGGCTTGTTTTCAACAAATAAATCAAAATCAATTTTCTGATCCTCAAAGTCCAGCTCCAGCTTCTTTCTCCCCATATCAACTATGCAGCTTGCAATTAACATGAATGGCCTTCCCAATATTACAGGAATGTCATTATCTTCACAGATATCCATTACCACAAAGTCTGCTGGGAAGATAAAATATTTTACTCTGACCAACGCATCTTCAATTACTCCATATGGTCTAGTAATGGAGCGATCAACAAGTTGTAAAGTTATCCTAGTGGGCATGATCTCCAACTCTCCCAACCTTCTGCACTTGGAGAGTGGCATTAAGTTAATACTAGCTCCCAGATCAATAAGAGTCTATCCCACAGTGACTTCTCCAATTGAACAAGGAATGGTTACACTCCCAGGGTATTTATGCTTGGGTGGAAGGATCTTTTGAATCACAACACTATAATTTCCTTCCACAACAATGTTTTCCTGGTGAATATACTTGTGTTTCCTTGTTAACATATCCTTTAAAAACTTGGAGTAGAGTGGCATTTGCTGTAAAGCTTCTCCGAAGGGTATGGTTATTTCCAGTTTCCTGAAAATATCTAAAAATCTCGCCAAATGGCGGTCCTTCTCCTTCTTGGAAGGTACCACAGGATATGGTACTTCCACACCTTTTTCTCTTTTCTTCTCTCTAGCTTGTTCACTTCTACTCCTCTCTTCATTCTTATTTTTTTCATCTTTTTCATTTTTTTTCATTTTCTTTTACTTGGTCATTTAATTTCTTTTTCTTGACCTTTAGTTGTTTTTTTTCCTGATTGCTTTCACCTCTCACATCATCTTTCTTTTCATCAGTATCTTTCTTTTCAACAGCTTTCTTCTTGGATACAACACTATCCTCATCCTCTACCTCCACAAACCTCTTACTCCTTGTCATCATAGCTTTACATTCCTCCTTGGGATTCTTTTCTGTATTTGCCACGAAACTGTTGGATGACTTGTCAGCTATCTGCTTGGCCAGTTGTCCCACATGGACCTCAAGGGCTTTTAGTGCTGACTCAGTGCTTTTATGATTTGACATTGTTACTTGCATAAACTGAGTCAAAGTCTCCTCCAGCTTAGTAGTCCTTTGAAAGATGTTAGGCCCTTGTTGAATTGGCCTGTTGGAAGGTACACCCTGGTCCTTGATGAATTGATTGCCAGGTGTGATCCCCACTGTCCTTGTTGGTTATAAGGACACTGCTGGAAGCCTGAAAATCCTCTTTGAGTATATCCTTGTCTCTGTTGATTTCCCATATAGTGAACTTCTTGAGTGTTTTCTTCAATGGGAATACATTGGCCTGTTTCATGAGCCTCACCACAGATGGTACAACCTGTAACCTGCAAAACAAAAGAATGAGTAGGTTGACCAATAGACAGTTTAGTTGGCAACTTACCAAGTGTTTCTGTTAAAATCTCAAGTTGCCTAGAAAGCAACTTATTCTGTGCCAATAAAGCATCATGTGATGATAGTTCTAACAAGCTTTTCTTTGTGGGTTAATGAACTCTGTCGTGCAGAATGGCATGATCGTTGGCTGACATATTCTCAATTAGGTCAGTTGCCTCTTCAACTTTATTTTCCCCCCTACTGAAGCATCTAACAGTTGCTTGGTTTGTGGTCTCAGCCCATCTATAAACATATTCAATTTAATTGGCTCAGGGAACCCATGGGTGGGAGTCTTTCTCAATAAACCTCTAAGCCTCTCCAACGCTTCACTCAAGGACTCGTCAGGGAACTGATGAAATGAAGAGATTGCAGCTTTGATGGAAGCTTGCTTGTGGGGCTTCTATGGAGGCTGGATCTTTGAGCTTCAATGAGGTCCTTTAATGGTGATTTTCCACCATGGAGATACAGCGGAAGACAAAGGAGAATAGGTGAGAGGAGGCGCCATCCACTAGGGAATAAGCCATGGAAGAAGGAGCTTCACCACCAAGATGAGCCTTGGATAAGAAGCTTGGAAGAGGATGCTTCAATGGAGGAAAAGAAAGAGGGAGAGAAAGAGGGAGGGGGAGCACGAAATTGAAGGAAGAAAAAAGGAGAGAAGTTGAACTTTGAGTTGTGTCTCACAAGACTCTCATTCATCAAAGTTACAACAAGTGTTACACATGCTTCTATTTATAGACTAGGTAGCTTCCTTGAGAAGCTTTCTTGAGAAAACTTCCTTGAGAAGCTTCTTTGAGAAAACTTCCTTAAGAAGCTAGAGCTTAGCTACACACACCCCTCTCATAACTAAGCTCACCTCCTTGAGAAGCTTCCTTAAGAAGATTCCTAAAGAAGTTAGAGCTTAGCTACACATACCTCTCTAATAGCTAAGCTCACCTCCTTGAGATGAGAAGCTAGAACTTAGCTACACACCCCTAATATTAGCTAAGCTCACCCCCATGACAAAAAACATGAAAATACAAAAAAAAAGTCCTTACTACAAAGACTACTCAAAATGCCCCGAAATACAAGGTTAAAACCCTATACTACTAGAATGGCCGAAATACAAGGCCCAACCGAAGGAAAAACCTATTCTAATATTTACAAAGATAAGCGGGCTCATACTTAGCCCATGGGCTCGAAATCTACCCTAAGGCTCATGAGAACCCTAGGGCCTTCCCTTGGATCTCTAGCCCAATCTACTTGGAGTCTTCTACCCAATGCCCTTGCGGGATAGGATTGCATCAAGCTTTCCCTTCTGCAGTCTTTGACTCTGGGAAATATTTTTTTAGAAACTTTTCAACAACTTCTTCCCAGGTTTTCAGACTGTTACCCTTAAATGAGTGGAGCCACCTCTTGGCTTCTCCTGCCAAGGAAAATGAAAATAGACTGAGTCTAATGGCTTAATCTGGCACGCCTGCAATCTTTATAGTGTTACAGATTTCAATGAATGTTGCCAAATGTACATAGGGGTCCTCATTTGGTAATCCAAAGAATGAGGGTAGTTTATTTTGTGAGCTTGCACTTCAGGACGTGCAGTGCTGGTAAAGAATTGCGGCACTGAATTGCTTGAATAGTCCTCAAGGGTAACTCTTTGCTAGTGCTCATCAGCCATGGAAACGGCTTCAGGTAAATAATTCACGGATTCCCTTGATGATGGTGAGTCAGATGATGAAGAATCAGAAAAATGAGTTTCTTCCTCAAGAATGGACGCTACTGTCTTGTCTTGCAGTAATTTTCTTCTCCTCTTGGCTTTGTTCCTTCTCAGTGTAGCTTCAATCTCCAAGTCAAGAGGAACTAAATTTCCTGTGAGAGATCTATGAATATAAAACACTAACAACAACAGTGGTTATCCAGTTCAAGAAGAAAACAAATATAAATTGAAAGTAAATATTCACAGTTTATCAAAGAATAAAGAATAGACACCTAGGACTGAACTAACTTTCCAAATATAACCCATCAACAGTGCCAAAAACTTGTTCGAACCCGGCAAGTGCACCGAATCGTGCAAGTAGTATAAAATGGTAAGAACCGAGTATTGAACTCTCGGGGAACTTGTGTTACTTGGTAAAGCTATATTCAGTGAATAGGTGTCTAGTATGAAAAGAGATGTGTCAACTATGCACAGGTATGTAAACTAACTATTAAAAGGAAAATCACGTGAGTAATGATGTGTAAAGACAAGTAGACAACACGTTGGTCTTCCTATTAGGTGTCTAACGTTAAAAGGATATTCTCTACTTAACAATGCTCATGTGTTCTATGGTGTCTCCTGAAATGCTAAACCCTGATTTCTTATGATAGTCTAGCCTAATCCTGATCAAGCATCATCCTCAGATTCCTCTTGTTGGACTAAACTCGACCAGAGCCGTATTAAGACAAACATACAAACAACTAGGTTACCGTACCCGATCCCTCGTCTTCTCACAGAAAGCTCTCAAAACTCTCTGGAACTTGTATATTTCTCTCTCTAGAAATCTCTGAACATGCAAAATCTTTGAGAATTGCCCAAACTCCCTCTCCATTTCTGATTTCAGGCTTAAATAGGTGGCCTTGTTGGTGCTTGCATGCTTAGCGCAACTATAGCTTGCTTAGTGCGCATTAGTGAATTTCGGCTTAGCACTCATCTTTTCGCTCAGCGGATGGACTCAAGCAGTGCACTTAATGAGATTAGCCCTTCTTCCAGATTCTTCCTCGCGCTCAGCCAAAGGAGTGTTGCGCTCAGCGGATGGGTCGCTAAGCTAGAAGATTGGCTTAGCGAGTGTATGGAAATCAGCACTTCACAAACTTACCTAATTAACCTGAAATTGAGAGGAAATGATTATTAAACACAGAAAATGGGAGTACTAAGTATTTATTACCTATCTTTAACAAAAAGTAATTACAACACTACAAAATAACCATAAATTGGAGGAGTTTGATACAATTTACACAGGTTTTATACATAAAAGTTAGTCGTATTCATCAACTAACAACGATCAACATCAGAACAAAGGACTAAAGCAAATTACTTAGTTTGACCTTGGACAGAACACTAAAATACCAACAACTAAGTTACTACTAAGCCCTTATGAAGTGATCAACATTAGAATGCTTAAAGTTGTGAAGAAGTATTAAAAGTGATGAAGCCACACTACATCAGAATGGAACGTTTATTTGAACTTCATCAAAGGAATTCATCAAGCATTGGTTTATTCTAGTAAAACATCAAAATGACTATTCTAATGGTTCTTCATAATGACCATCAAAATAGAACTTCAGAATGGTTCCTCAGAATGAAACCTCAGAATGGTTCCTCAAAATGAAACCTCAGAATGGTTTTGACAACTATCACACCATTACAACTAGAAAGTGTTTATGCTTGTTTCAGAAGTATGATAGTTATGTGGAGCCCACTCCAACAATATGTTTGAAGGCTTTTTAAAAAATTTTCGAGGGCTATGTAGAACCAAGTTGAAACACTCCATTTTTGCAATATCTTGAACAAAATCTCTATGTGAGAAATCTATGTTCTAACTTCAACCATTTCTATGAGAGTGACCCACTTCTATATTGAGCTCTTTAACTTGTAATAACCTTAGTTAGAAGTGTGAAACTACATTCCTAAGTGGAGTCCCTCTTATGAGGAGAGAAATACATTATCTATGTTGTAAAATCATAGATCCATTTACTGTAAAGTTCAAAAGTGTTTGGCAATAGTGAAATCTAGTGGTGTAACTGGTCTAAATGAGGCTAGATCTGAAGTCCAGTACAAAACTAGCAAGTTTGTGAAATCCAGTGGTTGCTAGTCCAGTTGTGAACTGGTTGTATTAATGGAAATTTCATCTTGAAGGGTGAGGACTGAATGTAGCCCAAGATTAGGGTGAACCGGTATAAAAATATATGTGCACTCCTTTTCTCTATTTCCTTTACTATTTTTTTACATGAGACTTAAATCTGGTTTTAATTAAGAACATTAACTTTGTTTCTCTACATATTAAGCAACTTAAAAACCAGGTTTTGATTAAAAGGTTTTTGTTGAAAACTCTTTTAAGAAACAAGAGTGATTTGATTATTCCTAAAGAAACTATTTTTCTAGAACTGTTGTAATTCATTCTAAGCAACTTGAATTTCTATTTTTAACTAAAAAATAGTTCTTAAACTAGGAAGTTCTTCTGAATAATCACCCAAAATATTTTCATCATTTACAAGAAATTTTAAACGTGTTTTAAAAACCAATTCAACCTCCCTTCTTTGTATTTTTGTAACTTTACACACACACACACACATATTGCTTTGATTGGCTCTTATGCATAAATAATAATCATGCATTACTCCTTCTATGTTATCATGATTAGGTTTTACCATTGTAAAATAATTATATGGTATGTCATCATAAAAAAGGAGAAGATTGTTAGGTCTGGACAATCCATTGACCATTGGATGATCCATCCCTGCCTTTGATTTTGATGATTGCAAAGATATAAATTATTGATGGACTAATGAACTATTGTTAAGTGGAAATGACCTATTACATCACCAGCAAACTTGGTATTAATTCTCATCCTACAACTCTAGTAAGTACTGAAATAACAACAATCACACCAGAATGGGGGTTGAATAGTGTGATTGTCAAAGATATAATAAACTTTTACAACTTTTAACATAGACATAAATGGAAATGTAGAAGAAAGATAGGTCCTCCAGTGAAGGGAAAAACAAATTTTAATAAAGACAAATTTGATCATCCAGAGACTTAATAATAGAGAGTCTTTTTTAAAATAGTTTTTCAAATAAACACTTAGTATTAAAGAAGTGACAAAGAATGTTAATAGAACACTCAATAAACCATAAAGGACAAAAGTAAAATCACTTGGTTTATACTGGTTCACTCAACCTAAGCTACGTTCAGTTCTCCTTTACTCAACAATAAAGAGTTTTACTAATTAAAATTTGATTACAAAACAAGTATCCTGACCTGCCACTTTTGGCTTTACAAATATTCTTAATACCACTTTTGACACTTTCTTAAACTCCCCTTAAGTCTAAGAAACCCAAGTATTGTTTAGCACTAAGTCATTCTTGACTTTCACAAACAGTGTAAAATCCCATTTTTCGTAAAAAGGTTTTTTAGTTAAAAAAATAAATAGAGTTTTAGAAAATGATGAGGATTTTATAACTAAATAAATAAGGAGAAATAAATTTATTAAAATAATGGTTTAAAGGAAAAAAGTATTTGATTTATTCATTTGATAGGAAATAAAATAGAGTTCTTTTTTTATAAAATAATAAAAATAAATAAATAGAATAAATAATAGGTTGTGAGTAGCCTAGCTATAAATAGAGACATGTTATAGACTCTACGCCTCCTCTTCCTCTCAATTTCGTTTTCTCTTTTCCCCTCCCAAAACCCTCTCTTTTCCCACATACACTCTAACCTATCTTAGTAAAACGATGATCTCGAACCTATTAATCGTTGGATTGTCGTGATATTTCAAAACCAGGTTCACAACTTATTTCCAAGCATTCTCACTGTAGGAAATTGAATAAAAAAGTCAGAGCTAGGAGAAATGTCTTTCGCATCATAGCTTTCTCTTTTCCCGCAGAGACTCAAAACCTGTCCACTAAAACTATGATCCCAGACTCGTTAACCGTTGGATCATTGGGAAATTTAGACACCTGGTTTGCAATTGAATTCTTCATATCTTCTCCATTGGGATTTGTGAAATAATATTCATGGAGAGAGAAAAGTGAATCGCATGAAGATAGTACAAAAGGAAGGCTTTAATCTCTTTTCCTTCTCTCTAACACTTGGAAACCATATCAGAGCAAACCAGAGGAAAAACTTGAGGAATCTCAGGAAATTTCTAGAGATGCCGCTATCGTTGTCAAAATACACACAAGAGCCCACTTAGAGGTAAGAGAATGGATGAGTTTATCGCAATTGGGGTTACAATGAACATGTGTAGGGATCCTTAGAGAATTAAATTGAGGTTTATTTTGGGATGTTTATTGAATTATAATTTTTCCTTTATGATTATAAATACAATATTGTTGTGTTTGACGGACCAATTAATGTTCTGATGTGAATTGGTTGATAAACTTGAGTGCTCTTGGTGTTTTCGTGTTTTTGACCTATGATTTTGATTCATTGATTTTAATATGATTGTGTGGAATTGTTTGAGGGGTTTTACAATGTTGTGAGAAACATTTTGTATAAACTATTATATTGAGATTATGAAATGATGATTCAAATTGTGAGTAAGTGACAAATTGAACCTGTGATGAATGGTGAGATACATGTGTATTAAGATATTGTATGTAGTAAGTTGTGAGCTATGAACTGTGCAATCACACAATTGTAAGACCCTTTAAGGGTGACGAGTTTTTGCGCGACGAGTATTGTTAGTCGCCTTATACGACTAACTTTTGTATAGAAATCATTGTTCAAAACTTGTATAGTTCCCCAATTTATGGTTATTTTGGAGTAATTTTGTAAATAAATTTTGTTTTATGGATAAAGCTGTCTCTAGAATATGTCCATTGGATTTAATGATGAAATATGTGCAATTTCAGGTGAAAAAGAGGCTAAGTCATGAAGTGCCAAAAGTGACAGTTAAGCTTAACTCATCAGTGGGCTAAGCGTGCATCCACCGCTAAGCGCAGCTTCATCGTGTTGGATCAAGTGGCCTCAGAATAATTAAGTGGGGGGGGGGTTGAATTAATTATTAATGAACCTTTACTAATTAAAAATCTATCATTCTTAATGTTACTAAATTCAATCAGGCTTTTATTATAATGTTAAGAAAGTAAAGAACAAAAATAGAAACTTAACCAAAAGTAAAAGCGATAAATAAAGTGCACATCGGAAATTAAAGAGTGTAGGAAAGAAGAAGACAAACACAAGAGTTTTATACTGGTTCAGCAACAACCCGTGCCTACATCCAGTCTCCAAGCGACCTGCGGTCCTTGAGATTTCTTTTTAACCTTGTAAAAACCCTTACAAGCAAAGACCCACAAGGGATGTACCCTCCCTTGTTTTCTTTGAACAACCAAGTGGATGTACCCTCCACTTGAACTGATCCACAAGAGATGTACCCTCTCTTGTTCTCAGTTACAACAACCCAAGTAGATGTACCCTCTACTTGTACCACAAAGGATGTACCCTCCAATGTGTTAAGACAAAGTTCTCAGGCAGTTAGTCCTTTGAAACTTTGTGAAGGGGAAACAAAAGATATCTTAGACGGTTAGTCCTTTGAAATCTTTTGTTTAAGGGAAAGGAAAGAATCAAAAGAATTCTCAAACTGTGTCTTTTTTAATTTTTTGAAAAGGGAGAAGGGAGACACAAAAGAATTCAGGCGGTTAGTCCTTTGTTCTTTTGGAAAAGGGAGAAGAGAGACACAAAAAGAATTCAGGCGGTTAGTTCTTGTCGAATTCTTTTTGGCAAAGGGAGAAGAGAGACACAAAAGAATTCAAGCGGTTAGTCCTTCATTCTTTTGGAAAAGGGAGAAGAGAGACACAAAAAGAATTCAGGCGATTAGTCCTTGTCGAATTCTTTTTGGCAAAGGGAGAAGAGAATGAAAAGATATAGCACACTTTTGTTTTCTGTGAAAGAACAAGGTTTGGAAACCAGAAAACTTAGAAAGCTTTTGGCAAAGGAAGAAGAAGGAGAATAAGTAGCAAAGGTTTCTCAAAAGTTGTTATGAAGAATTGTTAAAAAGATATTAAAATGCACGTCAAGGTCTTGCTTTTATAGACTCTTCATGTCTGGTCAAGAAAACTATTGAAAGAGTTATAACCTTGAGAAAAACCTGAAAACCATTGGAAGAGTTACATCTCTTGACTTTTTTTTTATTCAAAACTTGTCACTGGTAATCGATTACCAAAACCATGTAATCGATTACACAAAACATTTTATGAAAAGATGTGACTCTTCACAATTGAATTTGAATTTCAACGTTCAGATACAATGGTAATCGATTACCAATATATTGTAATTGATTACACCATTTGAAAAACAATTGGAACGTTGCAAATTCAGTTAAAAGCTTTTGAAATCAAACTTTGCCACTGGTAATCGATTACAGGAAACTGGTATTCAATTACTAGAGAGTAAAAACTCTGGTAACTTAGAAAATTTTGAGAAAAACTCTTTTGAAAAACAAAATTGTGCTATGTTTGTTTTTTGAAAAATCTTTTCAATACTTCCCTTGTGAAGTCTTCTTGATTTCTTCTCTTGAATCTTGAATTCATCTTCTCTTGAATCTTGAAATCAAATTTCTCTTGATTCTTGAATCTTCTTGATTTCTTCTCATGAAACTTGAAATTAAACTTGATCTTGAACTTGTTGACTCAATCTTGAAATCATTCTCTTGGGCTTTTTGTCATCATCTTTGTCATCATCAAAACTACTTGAATCAACTTGATTCATCATCATGAAGCTTGTTTCTACACATCGCGCTTAGCACGAAGGAGAATCTGGCAGGGCGTGAATATCAAGGCCGGGCGCTAAGCACGAGACCAGTGCGCTAAGCGCAATAGGTGTCTTCAGCCAAGCTTAGTGCAAGATTGGCGCTAAGCCCAAACCCACTTACTCGCGCTAAGCACGAGGGTGGCGCTAAGTGCAACGTCGCGATTTTAGAGCCTATTTAAAGCTTGTTTTATGCAAAATCAGGGTACTATGCCCAGGGCACAAAATTCCACAGCAGACCACAATACCTATTTCGGGAAAAGAGCTCTGGAGGCAGCAAGAGGAACAACTTTTGTAGAGATACCTAGGTTTTGTAAGCTTATTATTGTTCGGGTTTCTTTTGTAATGGCTGGCTAAACACCCTAGTTAGGGATTTCTAATGAAAAACTAATGTAAATACTTAATATCTAATTGATTATATTTTCCATGTTCAATGCTTCTTTCAATGCTTAATGTTTGTATGCTTTTGGTCTGGTCATCCATTTGAGTGCATAGTTAGGTGACTTTAGCATTGGGAAATGTACTGTTGCCCTAGAACTTGATTGAAGCAGGATTGAAGCTTAGTCTTACAAGAGGGATCTGCGGATTAAGTTTTGGTTTTAATTATGTTGTTACAATAATGTTGTTTAGTCTAGGCCTAGTCTTACAAGAGAGATCTGGGGACGAAGCTTAGGCTAAATTAGGAAAAACTTTTGTAAGCTGCTTGAGCTGAGTCTAGTCTTACAAGAGGGATCTACGGACGAAAGTCAGTTTAAGTTAGTCTAAACCTAAGAGGGCCGTCTACATTGGGCCTAGTCCAACAAGAGGGATTTGAGGATGAAGCTTTAGTAATTTAGACTATAGCATAGAACACAAGAGCATGATTGATTAAAGAAATATATTTATATGCATCAGCTTGTTTGTTAGAAAGACCCAACATTTCTACCTACTGCTGTCACTTTTACTTACCTTGCATTTTATAGTTTTTAGAAGTAGTTTATTTCTATTTTTAACCATCGATTATCAATGTTGTTCCAACAATGCCTTACTTCTGAATAAAACTCTGTCCTCAGGCTAACATTAGTTCCCTATGTTCGATACTCGGATTCATCTGTTTTAATTTTTAAATACTTGATGATCCGGTGCGCTTTCCGGCAAACCGAATTTCCCTTGAATATATTTTTATGAAGAAAAAGTGGAACAAAAAGTAACCGCAAGGGAATCCAACAAAGTATTTATGGCGCTGTTGCCGGGGAACTAAGTTGTTAGTAGAGTTTAGTTTAGTTTTGTAGCATTGCTTTATTTTTGCTTTCTTTGATTTATTGATTCTTTTGACTAACATAGTAGTTATAACACATTCATTGTTCTTTTGAACTGGATAACTGATGTTCTGTTTTCTTGTATGTAAAGAAGATCTACTACAGGTGATTTGATCCTCATTGATTTGGAGATTAACGCCACTTGTAGAAGGCGTAATCAAGAGAGAATTAGAAATTTTTTTCAGGATTTAGAAGCAGCAGCAATTCCAGAGGAAGAACCTCAATCTTCTGAGGCATCTTCTAGTTTTCCTATTGCAAGACATTCTCATTTAGATCCTATCGAAGACCACATCATGGCTGAAGAACCAAGAAGAGTCACCCTGGAAGATTATTCAAGTTCTAATGTGCCACAATTTTTCACTAGCATTGCACAACCAGAAGTTCAAGCCTAAACCATTACATATCCACCATCATTGATTCAGTTGATTCAGAATAATTTGTTTCATGGATTACCAAATGAAGACCCATATGCACACTTAGCCACCTACATAGAAATATGCAATACTATTAGGTTGGCTGGAGTGCCTAAAGATGCAATCCGATTGAGCTTGTTTTCATTTTCTTTATCTGGAGATGCTAAGAGGTGGCTTCAGTCATTCAAAGGCAATAGTCTTAAGACGTGGGATGAGGTTGTGGAGAAATTTCTCAAGAAATATTTTCCTGAGTCTAAGACTGCAAAAGGCAAAGCCGCCATCTCTTCTTTTCACCAATTTCCCGATGAATCTTTGATGTTCCATTATTTTCTCCTATTTCTTAACCCTTTTTGCACCATTTTAAGTACTGATTAATTTTAATTGTCAAATTAATTAGGCAGTTTTATTATTTGGGCCCATTCAGCTAACTTGATGTTTTTTTAATCTAATTTTAGGAATTAATGAAGCATTGGGCTTGGTCTTGAATCCAGAATTGGGCTTGGACTTGAAGAGGGCAGACTATTTTATTCTACAAAATTAGATCTTATCTTATCTTATTGTCGCAACATGCCCTTTTGCGGGCGAGCGAGACGAGGCTCACGGGTGCGCTTTCCAAAGGAGGAAAAATGCGCGGAGTCGCCACCAACGTTTATTTGTGGAAAACATCGGAAAAACCGAAGGAAACCGGTCAAAACGAAAATTCTGAGTTCGGGAGTTGTATTTACATTTGAGGAAGGTATTAGCACCTCTCACGTTTGTCTCAAAGGACAACAACCTATTTTTTTAGAATTGTGAAATTGTGTTATCTTATCTTTTATTTCCTTTTTTTATTTTTGAGGTCGACAAAAGCGGGGCTCTTGCTCCTACGTACCCTCCATTGAAGAGGAAATCAGACCTACGTAGTTCTTTCTTAAGAGTTAATTAAGCGATTCTTTTTACTTGAAAGGTGATCATTTTAAGGCGTTGGACCTTTAAAAAATGATCCATTTACTTGGTAAGAAAAACTAAGATATTGAACTTTTCAAATCCTTTTTTAGTGACTTTTTGTGGACGAGCTTGACTTTGTGAGTTGATTTTAGCTTTAATTTCACTTTAGTTATTAGTCAATTCAATTAAGAACGAGAAATCCCAAAGAGAAACGTCCGATTGATTTTTCCGCTTTATTTTACTAAAAGGGTATTTTTGATTATTATATTATTATTTTACCTCTTTTTTGATTTCCAACGTGGTTACGACATTACCGAACGGTCGAAATTCATTTTAACAGAAATTAACGGATATTACAAATCAAATGATCGATGGAAATTTATTTTATTTTTTGATTAGGCGAGAAATGACTTAAATAAATGACTGAAGCACGTCAAAAGGGGGTACGGAAAGTAAATGAAAACGAGAATAAAAGTACACGAAACAAATGGGGACCACCACGGGTACATAGAATGAATTCAAAAGCTAGGTTTGGGGTACTTACCGGTTGAAGACCGAAGAAAACGAAGAACGAACGATGAATGTCGAAGAACGGTTGAAAATCTTCGCGTAATTACCCACGGAAACGTTATGGAAGCGCCTCGGCTTAGATTTTCTTCACGGAAACAATTTTCCTCAGCAATTTCAAGAGAATACGAAGTGCCAAGAAGGCTGAACCCCCTTCCTTCTTCATTCCTCCCCCTATTTATAGCAAAATATGGGAGGAGCTTGCCACCCAGCTCGCCCAGGCGAGCCAGGTTGCTTCCTCCAGAAGCAACCGCCTTCTGTGTGGGCCTGATTGCTATTTGCACCCTCTTTTTTACTAAATACAACCCCTTTACCTTTTTTTGGTGATTCTTTTTCCGTAACGTTACGAAACTTTACAAATTTCGTAACGATACTTATTTTATTTTCGTAAGGCTACGAAACCTTAAGGATCATGTATTTATTCTTTTTTAGCTTTCGAAGAAGTTACGGAAACTCACGGATTGCGTAACAATACTTCCTTTTGGTTTCCGCCACATTACGCAATTTCACGGATCGCGTAACCATGCTTTCTTTTGATTTCCGGCGCGTCTCGGGACTTCACATATTGTGCAACAAAGGGCGCTAAGTACTTCGAAGCGGTCAATCAAAGGTTGCATGCCATCAAGCAATAGTCCCCGGACGAAATTAGGGTATGACAGTTGCCCCTCTTTACTTACCTTTTATTGGAGATAAGAGGAAAGTAAAGATAAAAACACTGATTTCGTCCGTCTTTGCCCTTTCCGTGATTAATCTATGACGACTCTCGTCTCTACTTCTTCTCTTTTCTGCACAACACAAAACAAAATACAAACAACAACAAAAACAACAATAACATAATATACATATATACACACGTTTGGCGAAGGAACCAAACGGGAAAATAACAAAAAACACATTTCCCAGTCACCGGAGGCTCCACACTTGACGGTGGAGGACACATGAACAGCGCTAGGCAATCAATTCATGGGTCTCCGAATAAAAGTGGAGAATGGAGAATTGGCGAGCAGCGCTAGGCAATCAATTCGCGGGGCTCCAGACTCATTGGTGGAGGATGCATGAACAACAACCAATTCATGGGGCTCCGAATAAAAGTGGAGAATGGAGAATTGGCGAACAGCACTAGGCAATCAATTCGCGGGGCTCCAGACTCGTTGGTGGAGGATGCATGAACGACAATCAATTCATGGGGCTCCGAATAAAACTAGAGAATGGAGAATTGGCGAATAGCACTAGGCAATCAATTCGCGGGGCTCCAGACTTGTTGGTGGAGGATGCATGAACGACAATCAATTCATGGGGCTCTGAATAAAAGTGGAGAATGGAGAATTGGCGAACAGCGCTAGGCAATCAATTCGCGGGGCTCCAGACTCGTTGGTGGAGGATGCATGAACGAAAATCAATTCATGGGGCTCCGAATAAAAATGGAGAATGGAGAATTGGCAATCCTAAAGGAAGAACCACCAAAAATAGGTTTTCCTTTGCCGGCAGTCACTTACCTTGCCGAAAATTTATCTGGCCTGAAGATTTTCTGTTCTCTTTCTTTCATTGATCGGGAATTATTCTGTTTTCCTCCGATTTCCTTTTTACTCCCTTCGGATCTTCGATCAGGAATCCTTCTTTTCCTTTTGTTAGTGCTTAGCTCTACTGAGTTTTAAAAGATTGGCTAAGATTTTGTTAAAACATAAGCACTTAGACAATGAAGGAAAGCTGGAGTTGCTGCACATGATGTCCAACGTTATGTCAAAGAATAAGATCGGGCTGTACAATGCACAAGGCAAGATGAAGTGTCAAATGAAGAATTGAAGCTGCAGGATCCACGATGTCGGATACAATGTCCTGGACATCCTGCCCGAAAATACTGGAGGTGCTGCACAATGCACAAGGCAAGATAAAAGTCAAATGAAGCTGCAGGATCCACGATGTCGGATACGATGTCCTGACATCTGGCCCGAAAATACTGGACACATAAATCTGTTATCTCTTTAACAGATTATTGTGCAGTTAGCAACAGATAAGATGATCTATCTTTAGGAACGAATTAAAAGATAATTAAAGTTCGAATTTCAAACTAGAAGAGTTCGTTCAGGGATTAAAGATTAAAGATAAAAACTAAAAGATCAAACTGTATCTTTTAGATCTCTAAGTGCAGATTTTCAGGAAGAATGATAGATCTCATCCAGCACAAGAAGTTGCAGCCCAGAAACGCACACGGCTATATAAACATGAAGGCTGCACGAGTTCTGTACCAAGTCCGGGATTGAAGAGTTATTTTGTGAGTTTTGGGACTTGAGTGTTTTGTGAGCCACCTTGATGGTACCCTAACATCAAGTGTTGGACCTGAGTGTGTAGAGTTGATCTCTAGTGTGTAGAGTTGATCTCTAGTGTGTGGAGTTGATCTCTATTGTTCAGAGAGCAATCTCTGGTGTGTCTTTGATTTGTTTGTAAACACGGGAGTGTGATTGAGAGGGAGTGAGCGGGGTTCTCATATCTAAGAGTGGCTCTTAGGTAGAGATTGCACGGGTAGTGGTTAGGTGAGAAGGTTGTAAACAGTGGCTGTTAGACCTTGAACTAACACTATTTTAGTGGATTTCCTCCCTGGCTTGGTAGCCCCCAGATGTAGGTGAGGTTGCACCGAACTGGGTTAACAATTCTCTTGTGTTATTTACTTGTTTAATCTGTTCATACAGTCAAAGACAATCTGCATGTTCTGAAGCGTGATGTCGTGACATCCTGTACGACATCTGTCCCCAGTATCAGAATTTCACCTTTCTTTTCATTTTTTCCTTTTCTTTCTTTTTCATCATTTTTTTTTCTTTTCTTTCTTTTTCTTTTCTTCGCTTTCTTTCTTTTCATTTCTCCTTCTCCATTCCTTTCTTTGGGAAATCGGGTTTTAGCATTCTATTTGCTCTCCCTTGAGGAGATTCCGTTGTCCTCTGCTTCGGGGGAAAGGATGAGGATTCTTTTTATAGTCCAAGGTTCAAAATAGTCTAAGGTTGTGTCTCAATGGGGTCTTTTATCGTGGGAGCCCGATCTTGATATCTGGGGCAAAACAAATTCGTGTGTCAAGGTGTCGGTCTCGGGCTGAACTTCCATATCGTTTCCACAAGGCACGCGTAACAATGATGATTCGGAAACAACGTGCAAAATTAGTCACGGCCACAGCTAGGTGGGCACTCAAGCATCCAGTTTATGGCATTGTGATACTACGCTTGGGGATTTGCACAAACAGACCCAATGTTTCCAAATTATGTTCTTTCATCGGTTCAATGAAACCATCCATTCTTATCTCGGCCATTTAGGAAAATAAACTCTTAGCGTCAGTCCCTTGTTTCCAAAAAATACGTTTGCTCTCTACGAATGATTTTTTCTTCCCACGACTATAACATGTCGACCTTCGAGGTCTTTCTTTCTTTTTCTTTTTGTTTCATTTTCATGTTCACAAAAACTATACATCCATTGCTATTTACGAGAAAACTTTTCTTTGTACACTTACATTCTTATACATGACGAACTTTTTCTGTACACGCATTAGAACTCTTTCTCTTTACGTCACACGGTCTATATACAAACCCTATTCATGTTCAAAGATTTTTTTTGTTTTTCCCAACACACACCTGTGGTTCATACAAAAGTTTCTTTACACTCGTTGCTCACACATAAGAATTTCTTTCCACGCATCATTTACACACACAAAAATCCTTCTATACACATTTTCCTTTTACATACATATATAAAAACATTTTTCTTTTTCTTTATATACGTAGACATTTTATTCACAACGCTTCTTTCTTTTTATCATGATTTTGGTTCATTTTATTTTTATTTTGGATGACGTTCCTAAATGAAAAATTCTACACGATTCCGAAATTTCAACAAACACTATTGACAACAACGAAGTAAATACTAACGTAACAGTTCAAATGACATGTATGCACAAAACAAAAGTCAATCAAAACGAAACAAACGTTAGTCCCTCAGTTAAACAAAAATAAAATGATACGTAACAGATAAAAGAGGAAACATAAAAGAGAATATGGATCTAGGGATCTCCCAATCATGTGGCTCCGCTCCCTCCCAATAAATCAAGCAAATCGGTCATCTCCTCGTCCTCGCGAGCCTCATATGCCTCGCCGGAGCCTCTGCGGGTGCCTCCCCTGCCTAGGCCTCAGGCCAATCTCTGGGCCATGCGACCTCTGCCCTGAACTGATCCGGAGTAGGCTATGGAAAAGAAGCAAAACCCTGGCTCTGCAGGCTGAGGCTAAGCTGGTAGAGAGAGTCATGGGTTTGCACGTGCGCCCTGTGGTTGGCCGCCTACTGGTGAACCAAATGCCGTAAATACCGCTCCGTGTTAAATGACCCAGCTGGATCAGCCTGAGGAGGCGGCGGCGGTGCGTTTGGGGCCTGTGGGTCGCCACCCTGTGCCTGTCTAGCCGTGCAGTACTTCTCTATGAAAGCCCGGGTGATCGGCGGTCGAATCACCTTACTTGGTGTGACCGGAACCCCGAATGACTGGCAGAGACCCGTGATCAATGCCAGAAAACCCAAGGCCCTGTTAGACTTATCTGGGTCTACAGAGTGCCTGGTAGGTGGCGTACCTACAAATAGATAAATGGCATCAGCGATCAACTGAGCCACATGAATGCTCATCCGTGTCAGGATGACATACACCAGTTGACACTTCGGCAGAGGGAGGTCGGAATTATGATCGCTGGGCAGGATGTTGCTAAGCAGCAACGTCATCCATGTCTGAGTTAGGGTAGCCATGTTGGTGTGCATGATTCGCACCTGTCTCTCGGCAGCGGTCCGAGCAAAATCCTGTCCCAGTATGCACAGCAACTGGGCGATGGCCTCCTCATCAAACCCATCGGCCCGGTTCCTCCTCTGGCAATACTCGCACTCCTGGCCCTCCTCCAACACTAAAGGGTATCCCAGGAACTGGCTGAGGGCATCAGCATCGAAAGGGATCCACTGACCCCTCACCCAAGATCACATATCCCGCACGCCCTCCTGTGTAGGCCAAACATTGGCATAAAACTCCAGGACTATGTCTGGGTCGAACTTGGCCATGGGGGTAACCAGCGATGCCCACCGCCGGCGAACTATCTCTTCCTAGAAGTCGGTATACTCATTGTCCCTGAGCTGGATGCGTCTCTCCCGGTGGAATGACCATCCTTTGATGGCCTCGAAACGCTGCTGGTGCTCAGCACTCTGGAAGCGATGGCTGTCATACTCAGGAGCGGCACTGGTCCCTTCAACCGCTTTGTCCTTCCTGGATCTCTTTGCAGGAAGCTTTCTCGGAGCCATTTCCTGCGATGACAAACATTTTGGGAAGTTAGTTTTACAAGATAATGCTTATCTTAACACAAGAATGACATGCTAATCCTTCCAATTTAGAACGAACTCATGCACACGTTTAATGTAACACATTTATGCACATGCGTATGTGTAAAATATCCTACTATTTATGCCAACATACAAGGACATCCAACACATTCTAGTTACCACACACATATATATATCTTTGAAAAGAACACACATTCTCATGCTCAAGGCATTGTGTCAAAATTTACACCTAATCACATCCTAAATATTTTGCTATCTACACATATTTGAAGTATTTATCATACAAATTTTTGTTGTTTCACTCACATTTATTTATATGCACATTGGAAAGCTAATTACATCATGCATATAGTTGCATTTGAAAAGGAAATTCCATGCCACCATATATTCATTTAGGAAGCGTCCTAGGCCCTTTTTGACATGGGTACATTTTCTAAAAGGCTCCTAATGCTACCTATCCTCAAATACGCATATGTTGAAAGACATTTTTCTGCTACTCATTCACACTTTGCAAGGAATTTTATGCCATATAAACACACCATTGAAAGGTGTTTTCCATGCTACCTATATTTATACACATATTTACATACCATCGAAAGGTATTTTCCATGCTACCTAGGTGTAAAGTACCCCTCATGGGGCAGCCAAATTCAAGAAAACTCTCACAAGCATGTCCTAATTTTCATGCCTTTCCACTTTCAAAACCCAAATTTAGATTTTTAGACATAAGCCATGTTTCCTTGCATTGAAACTAAAAGCTTGGGTTCCTAAGCTTTAGAATTGCATTTGGGCACCTACTTTGAATCCTCTATGCTGTCCCTATGTATATAAAACAGTCCCACAATTCCAATCTTACAAAATCACATTCATATGTCATTAGGGCATTTCACCGAGCACTTGGTGGGCGCGTGTTTAGGCATAAATTGCAAGAGAATGGGGGCAATGTGGCATGCCCTATTGTTTCAGAATACCACATAGGCCTGAGGCCATCCCCTACAACCCCCCAACTCTAACAAATTAAGCATAAAAAACCCCAAAACTGCCCCACAAATATGAGCACATTCTCACAATTTAGAGCACCAAAAGATGAACAAAATGCACCAATGGAAAGCTAAAATCTCAAGGATTGAATACTTGTTGGAGTGAGTAGGAATACGAAAAATGAAAGCAACATGTGACCAAAAGTGGCTTGGGAGAGCAAAAACCACAAGCTTCGTGAAGTCTCTCTTTTGAATGAGGGGGGGGGGGGGAAGTTTTTTGGTGCAGAAAACGTCCCCCTCCCTCATTTTTTATAATCTGGTGTAGGGGTTGCTGGGCCAAATAATCTGCCAAGGCGCTTCCCTTTACCGCCTTTTGGGTGACGTACACGATATCGAATTCAGATAGTAGTACCTGCCACCTAGTGATTCGTCCCGTGAGGGACGGTTTCTCAAAGATGTATTTCACGGGATCCATTTTGGAAATAAGCCACGTGGTATGACTGAGCATGTACTGCCTAAGCCGATGTGACGCCCATACCAGGGCGCAGCACGTCCTTTCCAGCATTGAGTAATTCATCTCACATGCGGTAAACTTCTTGCTTAGATAGTAAATGGCTTGTTCCTTTTTCCCATAATCATCGTGCTGACCCAACACGCACCCCATAGACTCATCTAACACAGTCATGTACAGGAAAATAGGTCTTCCTGTTACAGGTGGCATGAGCACCGGGGGGTTCGCGAGGCTCTGTTTGATCTTCTCGAAGGCCTCTTGGCAGTCGCTATTCCACAGGACCGTCTGGTTCTTACGTAATAGCTTGAAAATGGGCTCACATGTAGGGGTGAGTTGCGAGATAAATCTCGCGATATAATTCAACTTGCCCAAGAAACCTCGAACCTGCTTCTCCGTGCATGGTTTTGGCATTTCAAGAATGGCCTTCACTTTCTCGGGATCTATCTCTATCCCTTTCTGACTTACGATGAATCCTAGCAACTTCCCCAACTTTACCCCGAAGGTGCACTTGGTTGGGTTTAGCTTCAGTTGGTATTTCCGCAACCTTCTGAATAGCTTACGCAGATTGATGACGTGTTCGTCCTCAGTTCGAGACTTGGCAATCATGTCATCTACGTAGACCTCTATCTCCTTATGCATCATGTCATGGAACAACGCTACCATGGCACGCTGATAGGTTGCCCCAGCATTTTTCAGCCCGAAGGCCATCACTTTATAGCAGAACGTTCCCCATAGGATGACGAAAGTGGTCTTCTCTACATCTTCGGGTGCCATCTTTATTTGATTATACCCCGAGAAACTGTCCATAAACGAGAAAAGGGCGAACTTGAACATATTATCTACCAGTATGTCAATGTGTGGCAGGGGAAAATTGTCTTTAGGACTGGCTCGGTTTAAGTCCCAATAGTCTACACACATTCGAACCTTGCCGTCCTTTTTCAGGACCGGGACAATGTTGGCCACCCACTCTGGTTATCGAGCTACAGCTAAGAAACCCGCATCGAACTGCTTTCTTACTTCTTCTTTGATTTTTAAAGACATCTCGGGTCTCATCCTTCGTAGCTTTTGCTTAACTGGGGAAGACCCAGGATTCAATGGCAACTTATGCTGCACAATGTCGGAGTCCAGACCGGGCATATCTTGGTATGACCACGCAAAGACGTCTTGATATTTTTCTAGAAGGGTTATCAAGCCTTGGCGGATAGGTGCGGTCATACCGGTTCCTACTTTTACTTCTTTCTTTCCCTCTCCGGTCCCTAAGTTCACCAGTTCGGTTTCTTCTTGGTGAGGCTTCATTTCGCGTTCTTCCTGAGCGATCAACCTCTCCAACTCTGGTGAAAGGACGTCCTCTTCCTCTTCTTCGTTCATCGTTTAGCTTACATCTCGGTCGAAATTGATCGTCAAACCCTCGTCGTCAGGATCCTCAAAGAATTGACCCTCATATCTATACCAATCAAGATAAAAGAAACAAAAACATGCAAAATGATATGAGAAAAGGTGGAACTGCAAGAACAGATGAAACAAGATCTCTTTGTTTATTTAATGAGGTAGGTTTCACAAAACAAAAGAGAAAGGAATCTATAGCCTCTAATTACATTGAATCAGTGGTATAAACTTCTGACTGGCTTATCACGCGCCAGTTCCCCACTTGGGAATCGGGATGGCATGGCCGCACGAAACCTGGCGGGTCTTGAGGGCACTCCTCTCCGATTGCTGCCACCTCTTCCTCAAACATTATTCAAGCACTGGTGAAACACTGGCTAACATGGCCGGGCCATGCCCTATCCGCCCAGAATCTTGACGGCACATTCCTCCTTCCCGGCATCCCGGGTTCATACCCCAATCCATATTTGTACGGATTTCCCCTAATATCGACTATGTCGGCATTCCCGAGGCCGTCCTTGCCTAGACCCATTCCGGGCTCATATCCGTGTTTGAGCATAACCCGTGCCACCATTATGGCCGCGTTGGAGAGAGAAGGTAGCAATGGACTTGTTTCCACAGAGGCGCAACTCACCACCTTGAAGGATTGGAAAGCTGTTTCCAATGATTCTTCCGCCGCTTCTACGTATGGTGCGGAGGAGGGGCAGCTCACCAACATATCCTCTTCGCTCGACACTATCACTAAAAGTCCACCCACCGCGAACTTCAATTTCTGGTGAAGCATCGAAGGGACCACTCCCAGCGCATGAATCCAAGGTCTCCCGAAGAGGCAGCTGTAGGCGGGATTTATGTCCATCACTTGAAACACTACATTGCAAGTGTGGGAGCCTATCTGAATGGGGATGTCGATTTCCCCCATCACTTCCTGCCGAGTACCATCAAAGGCTCGTACCACCATCGAACTTGGTTTTAAACGTGACGCACTAAAAGGAAGCTTTTCCAAGGTGGTCTTTGGCATCACATTTAAACTCGAACCATTGTTGATAAGTACCTTTGCGACGACATGGTCCATACATCTCACCGACACATGTAGAGCCTTGTTGTGTCCTCTCCCCTCAATGGGAATATCTTCTTCCGCAAACGCGATATAATTATTGGTGGTTATATGATTAACGATGCCTTCAAAACCCTTAACTGAGATATCGTGTGCTACATGGGCATCGTTGAGGACCTTTATCAACAGCGCACGATGAGGCTCGGAGTTTATGAGCAGTTCAAGCAAAGAGATCCTTGCTGGAGTTTTATTCAGTTGCTCAACTACCTTAAACTCGCTTTGTTGGATGAGGCGAAGGAACTCATGAGCCTCTTCCAAAGTCACCGTTTTTCCTTCTTTCTTTTCAGCCCCCTTTACCAACGGAGGATCCACTTCTTTTGAGGGGGTGGCTACGTCTGTGGGCTCTTGTAGCATGGGCGCTTTCCCCTTGGAGGGCAATTCTGCTGAGTGAGGGGGAGCGAACACCCGGCCACTGTGGGTTACGCCACTGAGGCCGGTGATGTTGGTTACCTTGGCTGATAGGGAGTCAACTTCGGTTGCAACTCTTTCTCCAAATGCGGGAGGGATATACTTCCACGGAACAACCTTATTGCTTTGATATGCAAATGGCGTCGGCATGGGCGCTGTCCGGGGGTATATGGGCATGGAGCTAGTCCCTTTCCTAGTAAAACATATTACTAGGGCTTTGGGGGTTGGGGGAACCTTCTTTTCTTCCGACTGCATGCAAATCTGTGGTTCTTCCCTTCCTCCTTTGGACACTTCAAGCTACCCCCAGTCCATGAGCCGCTGAAGCAATTCTTCCACCGCGGGATAGGTTTCCATGTCGTGTGACTCCCTGAGGTGAAACAAACATTCGTCCCTTTCGTCTCCGCCACGGGAGACCATGCATGCCGCTTGCAGCGACTGGTAGATGAAGCGCCTAGAAGTAGCCACCTCTTCTAATCTCTTTGCCCGTGATGGCCCATCCTCTTCGATGGTGTTTACGCTAGCCCCTCCACGACTGGCTAGTGGGTTGGTTTTAACATTGGGGCCCTCCTCTTGGAATGATAGCCAGCCGGCATTAATTAGGTGCTGCACCTTATACTTGAACGGGAGGCAGGAGTCAATGTTGTGTCCAGGAGCTCCACTATGGTATGCACACTTGGCATCCGAGTTGTACCACTTGGGGTATGGTGGCTGGAGGACCTTCCTGGGTATGGCCACCACCAAATGATTCTCCAATAATGAAGGCCACAACTCGGAGTATGCCATGGGAATAGGAGAGAAATCATCTTTCGGGGGTGGGCGTCGTGCATTATTATAGCTCGCGCCAGGAGCTATATTATTGACTGGCCGGGGAGTGGCTGGAGCTGTGTGTTGGGTCGGAGTTCTTTCTGCTGCGGGTGGTCCTTTCACTTGAGTTGGGAGGGAGCTCCCGGCTCGGATTGAAAAGTTCAGGGGGTTGGGCTGGTATGAGCTTTGGATATTTTGGGGTGCTTTCATCCATGTTGGGGCGGTGGTGACCGTGTGGGTATCTCCTTCCTTTTTCCTCGCGCCCACCACTGGGGCTCTTCTGTTGTTGTTGGGGGCCACGTTGGAGGCATATTCAAACTTGCCTTTTCTTAGTCTAGACTCAATTCTTTCTCCGACGAAGACGAGATCCGCAAAGTTAGCTGGCATGTATCCTATCAGCTTTTCATAGTAGAACGTAGGCAACGTATCTACCATAATTGTGATCATCTCCCTCTCCGTCATGGATGGGACGACTTGGGCAACGAGATCTCTCCACCTTTGGGCATATTCTTTAATGGACTCATGTTCTCACTTGGTCATACTCTAAAGCTGGTTCCGATCGGGAGCCATATTCGTATTGTATTGGTACTGCCTAATGAAGGCAGTTGCCAAGTCTTTCCATGACCGGATCTGAGAAGCTTCCAGATTGGTATACCATGCCACTGCTGCTCCGGCCAAGCTGTCTTGAAAGAAATGCACCAACAGCTTTTCGTCTGCAGAATACGCCCCCATCTTTCGACAATACATCCGAATATGCCCTTTTGGACATGTCGTCCCTTTGTACTTATCAAAATCTGGTACTTTGAACTTGAGAGGGATGACGATGTCAGGTACCAGACATAGGTCCGCTAAATCTGAGAACGGGTAGTTGCCGAGGCCCTCTACCGCTCTTAGCCTCTCTTCAAGTGAATCAATCTTTCCCTTATCTTCTGCAAAGGGAACAGATTCTTTTACGGGTGCGGGTGAAGACGGGACATGACGGACTATGTTTGGTTTGGGTAATTCATGGGGGGCCGGATCTTTGAGGGGAAGCAGAGGGCCTAGATGGGCATCTCCTTCATCATCTTCTTGCAGGGGATAGTCGGCATAAGGAGGGAGTTGCCCCTCGAAGGTAGGGGCTTGGCTCAAATCTTCCGGAGCGGTACGGGGAGTGAAGTCTGGAGGCAAGCCATAAGGGTAAGCTTGTGGACTATACCTTCGACCGAACACCGTCGTGTTTCTATCTCGGCCCAAGTTTATTGCGGGCTGTAGCACCGGTTCCACTTCCCTAGCTGTATTGGAGGCGGTCGCCGTGGCATTATCCTCTATAGTTTTTTGAAGTTTTAGCATGGCCTCTGTGATAGAAGCCATTTGATCTTTTAAAGCCGATAGGTCGGCCTTCATCTGTTCTTGCACGCCCTCTTCATTATCCATTTTTCTGGATCGAGTGTTATAGGGGTGCCTTTGCGCTTTCTTAGTTATGGTGAGTTCCCTAAAGAAACAAACAACGGTGAGTATGCCACCAAAACATGAATATGCAAATGAATGATCGGAGCCTTTGGATCCACCTCAAGGTTTTTTAGATAACGTGATGGGTTCAGAACTTCTCATTTTATAAAAAGAACAAAGCTTTTATCTAGCCAAGATTATACAAAAGTGTTACAACAGAACCTAACAGTTTCTAATTATATGGGCCATCTATCATGTGTTGACAGTAATTGATTAGCCCGTGAATTTCCTCAGGGGCTGTACACACTTCAGCGATGGCTTTTGCTTTGGCTAGTAGTCACGGGAAGTCTTGACTTCCATTCAAGGTCATGGCGAACCTATCCATCCACATAGTCGCTTCTTGATGCAATGCATCAATCACCCTCCCTCTTGCTTCCTTTTTGGCGTACACTTGTGCGAAATCTTCTACTAGCTTTTGTTCATGGGTCACAGACTGATTTAACTCTTCCTTGTACTGCCCTATGATAGCTAGCATGCTTTGCTCCGTGGCTTCCAAGTGTTGAGCCAAACTCCTCTTGGATCTTGCGCAAGCAGCTAATTCTTCTTTTAAGATCATGCCATGTACCCGTGACTGGTCTCTTTCCTCTCTCCGGAGCTTGAGCTCATTGTTGCTACCCCACAAAGCTCCTCGGAATTTATCTTGGCCATGTTCCTCCTTGCAGGCCCTTTTGGTTTCTTGCTCAAGGGCTCTTGCAGTGGCTGCGTTTTCCTCTCGTAACTCGGTGCACTCTTTCCGGATGTTTGTGGCGGCTGACTTGAACTTTTCTTTGGCGAGTCTTGTCTTCCCCAGCTCTAATTTTAGAGCTTGGACTTCTTCATCTTCCTCCGAAGCTTCGAAGTTCTCCTCATTGATAACTTTCAACTTGGAGAGCCAATCTAACCCTCGCGTATGAACTCTTAGCCATCCATGATAACCACCGATGACGCCATTACGGATGCCCCTAGGCTCTTTGTCTTTCCTCAATGGACTTCTCCACGCCTTGTGGACTCTTTGTATAACCTTGAGACTTTGCGCGCTGAAATCTCTCACAAGGAAAGGCGAGAGGCTCTCTTCCATTGGCGCTCCTCTCATGGGGTACCCTAGCTGTCTTATGGCAAGTGCAGGATTATAGTTAATACAACCCATCGTCCCTATCAACGGAACATTAGGGTAGTCCCCACATGAGAAAAGAACTCCCTCCTTTCCTTTCTTCCATCGAGGAAACCAATTGATTGCGCTGCCTCCTATCCCAGCCAAGTGTTGGTCCCAATTGACTCTTCTTTTTTCGACGCACGAGCGATAACTTTGAAGCGGACACAGGTGTCTTATGTCTTGTTGGAATAGGTGCGAAACCAACCACACACAAAGAGCGGGTAAGCAACAGACAATCCGTGCGTTGTTCTTCTCGCACCTTCGGTCGAAGGTATCAAATAAGTCCGCCAAGATAGCCACCACTGGACTCTCCTTGCTATGGTGATATGCAAGGAAAACATCAATTGTGGCTAGGTCCACCAAACCGTCCACGTTCGGAAAGAGGACAACCCCAAAGATCAGCAAAGCTAGTATATCCGCAAACGGGACCCACTCCTCTTGGCTTGCCATATCCCTTGCCTTGCCTTCCAAGTATTTCCGCGACAGGCCCACTACGTCGTTACGAGTTTGCTTCATGCGATCCAACTCTTTTGCCGAATCTCCGACCACAGCTGCAATCTTACTCAAGGAGGGAAGAAACCCGGAGAAAAGATACGGTTTCCTTCCCCCAAGAGGGCATCCTAATATCTCCTCAAACTCTTCAACAGTCGGTACCATTTGGAAGTCCCCAAATGTGAAGCACCTCAACGGCTGATCATAGTATTGGGCGAGGGATACAACAGCTTCCATAAATACCTCCGCTGCGGTCAAATCTAGAATCTTTTCGTACACTTTGCGGAAGGCTTGCCTTTGGAGAGGCCCCATCAATCGCCCCAATTCCTTGAGGTTGGTGACATCTAAACCTTTAACCTTGACTTGATAAAATCTTTTTCCGTTTTGATTTGTCCCCATCATTTACCTAAAAAGGGGGTGGATCAAGACTCTGATATGAATGTTGCAATGCGTATGCATGAAACGGAAAGAAAACAAAACAAAGGGGTAATTTACATATACGAGACCGCAAAGATCCATCTTTTTAATGCTACGTTTTAGGCATCATGGCGCCTCAACGTAAGTATTAAAAAGTGACGTATTACTCTAAAGAAACAAAATATCACTAGCAAATCTATAATTTAGTGCTATTTGCAAAAAAATGCATGAGAGCAAATGGCACAAAGCGTGTTTGCTCTATGCACATATTTGGGAACCTATAGGACAATATCTAGGGGTCTCTAATAACTACTCCCAACGATTCATAACTCACATGGCTGTTTTCTAGAGGTATCATCACTCAAGATAATAATACTGTGGCGGTATGGAATACCAGTGACAACATATTATAAAGAGAGAAAACTCTAGACGAGGTTTCACTATCAAGCAAGTCGGAGACCTAGCATGATGATAGATTCACCTCCACTCCTTAGATTCCCATGAACCCGAGTATAGGGCCCCTTTTTTGCTCAAACCCGTGGGTGCTTAGAATGCAGTGTAAAAAATGTGAAATAGACAACAGTTATTTACATTTTACACAGTTCAACAAATGCACACACAAAGTTTCACAATTCCACAATTCCTTAAAATAGGCCTAACTCACAAAAAGTTCCCAGTGGAGTCGCCAACTGTCGCAACATGCCCTTTTGCAGGCGAGCGAGGCGAGGCTCACGGGTGCGCTTTCCAAAGGAGGAAAGATGCGCGAAGTCGCCACCAACGTTTATTTGTGGAAAACGTCAGAAAAACCGAAGGAAACCGATCAAAACGAAAATTCTAAGTTCGGGAGTTGTATTTACGTTTGAGGAAGGTATTAGCACCTCTCACGTTTGTCTCAAAGGACAACAACCTATTTTTTTAGAATTGTGAAATTGTGTTATCTTATCTTTTATTTCCTTTTTTATTTTTGAGGTCGACAAAAGCGGGGCTCTTGCTCCTACGTACCCTTCATTGAAGAGGAAATTAGACCTACGTAGTTCTTTCTTAAGAGTGAATCAAGCGATTCTTTTTACTTGAAAGGTGATCATTTTAAGGCGTTGGACCTTTAAAAAATGATCCATTTACTGGGTAAGAAAAATTGAGATATTGAACTTTTCAAATCCTTTTTTAGTGACTTTTTTGTGGACGAGCTTGACTTTGTGAGTTGATTTTAGCTTTAATTTCACTTTAGTTATTAGTCAATTCAATTAAGAACGAGAAATCCCAAAGAGAAACGTCCGATTGATTTTTCCGCTTTATTTTACTAAAAGGGTATTTTTGATTATTATATTATTATTTTACCTCTTTTTTTATTTCCAACGTGGTTACGGCACGACCGAACGGTCGGAATTCATTTTAACAGAAATTAACGGATATTACAAATCAAATGATCGGTGGAAATTTATTTTATTTTTTGATTAGGCGAGAAATGACTTAAATAAATGACTGAAGCACGTCAAAAGGGGGTACGAAAAGTAAATGAAAATGAGAATAAAACTACACGAAACAAATGGGGACCACCACGGGTACATAGAATGAATTGAAAAGCTAGGTTTGGGGTACTTACCGGTTGAAGACCGAAGAAAACGAAGAACGAACGATGAATGTCGAAGAACGGTTGAAAATCTTCGCGTAATTACCCACAGAAACGTAACGGAAACGTTACGGAAGCGCCTCAGCTTGGATTTTCTTCACGGAAACAATTTTCCTCAGCAATTTCAAGAGAATACGAAGTGCCAAGAAGGCTGAACCTCCTTCCTTCTTCATTCCTCCCCCTATTTATAGCAAAATAGGGGAGGAGCTTGCCACCCAGCTCGCCCAGGCTAGCTCAGCTCACCCAGGCGAGCCAGGTTGCTTCCTCCAGAAGCAACCGCCTTCTGGAGGAAGAATCTGGAAGGCCCAAGTGGGCATGATTGCTATTTGCACCCACTTTTTTTTTACTAAATACACCCCCTTTGCCTTTTTTGGTGATTCTTTTTCCGTAACGTTACGAAACTTTACAAATTTCGTAACGATACTTATTTTCTTTCCGTAAGGCTACGGAACCTTACGGATCATTTATTTATTCTTTTTTAGCTTTCGAAGAAGTTACGGAAACTCACGGATTGCGTAACAATACTTCCTTTTGGTTTCCGCCACATTACGGAATTTCACGGATCGCGTAGCCATGCTTTCTTTTGATTTCCGGCGCGTCTCGGGACTTAACATATTGTGCAACAAAGGGCGCTAAGTACTTCGAAGCGGTCAATCAAAGGTTGCATGCCATCAAGCAATTGTCCCCGAACGAAATTAGGGTATGACACTTATCTAGATATTATTTAGATTTGATCTCATCTAGATATTATTTCATCTAGATCTTATCTAGATTTGATTTGATTTTATTTATGGGCTTCAATTTAAAACAGATTTGTAAGCTTTGGGGTTGGAAAACTATATAACAGCACCAAGGTTCTAGTTTAGGCTCTCTCTCTCTCCTGTCTCTCTTCTATTTTTCATTTTTTTTACAATTCCAGTTCAGACTTTTAGTTTTAGCAATAAAATTTCGTTCTCTATCTGATTAATGAAAGGCTAAGTCCCTAGCATTGTTTTCTCTTGAGGATTAAGCATAGTTCTCTTTGAGGTTATATTATTATTGTTAAATTTTGTTCAATTCTTTTTCCTCTTCACTAATTACTTTGAATTTGTTGCTATTAATTCATGTATGCTTAGTGCTTGATTAATTGTCTCTGTGCTTAATTTACGTTCATGCTTAATGATCTTTTATGAGTAATTGGTGTCTGTGATGCTTAATCACTTAATGAATGCCTTATGTTGAATTTTGCTTAGTAATTTAATTTAGGGTTGGATTAAGTGGTTGAACTGAATAAGGATAAATTCTCGCAACCTAGGATAAGAGACTTGCTTGTGAATCAAGGGGAATCAACGTATTTTAATTCTGATATTTTCTAATTAAATTTTACTCGTTGTTTAATTTACAAAAGCAAACAACCCCCCCCCCCCCTAATTTGTTACTATTTCCTACTATCGGTTATGAACATTTGGTTTATCATTGCTCATTGGGAAACGACCTAGGATCACTTCCTAGTTACTACATTTTAATATTTGTTTGATTCGGGTATGGCCTCGATCAAATTTGACGCCATTGCCGGGGAGCAGTGTCCAAAGGTTCATAATAGCTAGTGTCATGTTAGTGTTTAATTCTCGTGTTAGTGTTTAATTCTTGTGTTAGTGTTTCATTCTTTCGTGCTGTGTTAGTATTTTGTTAGTATTGTTTAGTACCTTGTTATTTTGTTTATTGTGTGTTCTGCTTTAGTTTTTTTTCTTCTATTCAGCGCTTCCCCTGTTTCAGTTTTGGTGTTTTGCTGTGAATAGTGTTTTGCGACAGATTTAGTGACCACTCTTGTTGAATAGAACACTTGCTGGAAAACAGGGTAGTAGTGGAAATCCCTTAGCGACGAATTTTAGACTCCACCCTTGCTGAATTAATTGGGATTTTTTGTTTTGGTAGCTACAGATGTTATTTTGGGTTGAATTTTTTTGTGGTCACTTCTTTTGATCCATATTTTGTGGGAAAAATAATTGGAGCCCTTAGTTTGGTCAGATTTGAAAGTTCCAAAAAAGTAGCAAATTTGATTTTTGTCAAAACTTCAAACGGCCATAACTTTTGCTCTGGTTATCAGAATCGCAATTATTATATATTTATTTGGGGTAGAAAAAAATTTCCCATGCCGTGGCAGCCAACTGAGGTCTCCTTCTTCCAAAAATTGCGATTCTGTCAAAAGTTTTTCATTTTCCAAGTATTCTCTTATTTTTCTTAACTTATCATTATTAGCTTATATAGTTAGACTTTGAATTTTCGTTTGAAATTTTTTGTGCTATCTTCTCATCATTTTATAAGGCTGCTCACAAAATTTCAAGTCATTTGGATAGAATTTAATGGTAGTTGTAGTTCAAACCTACATTATTACTTGCATAAGAAGGCAGCTAATTGTGCATGCTGAATTTAGTGTATGACTAGAGGCAATCCATCTGACTTACAACCCTTTGATCCTGAGATAGATAGGACATTTCATAGATTAGTTAGACATCATTTAGTACCTTTTGAGCATCCTGAGCATTCTGTTATTGGTGATTTTGAGCATTGTTGTTTTGAACATTCTGAGAACATGACACAACCTCCACCCCGTGAGAGGACTCTAAGGGAAATGGCTGCACCTGATTTCACCTATGAAAGCTTGTGCATCCAATACCATGATGAGGATGTCCCATATGTTCTTAAAACTGGACTAATCCATTTGCTTCCAAAGTTTCATGGCCTTGCAGGTGAAGACCCACACAAACATCTGAAAGAATTCCATATTGTCTGCTCCACCATGAAACCCCCAGATGTCTAGGAGGATCACATATTTCTGAAGGCCTTTACTCATTCTTTGGAGGGAGTGGCAAAGGATTGGCTTTATTACCTTGCTCCACGGTCCATCACGAGTTGGGATGACCTCAAGAGAGTATTCTTAGAAAAAATTTTCCCTGCTTCCAGGACCACGACCATCAGAAAGGATATTTCAGGCATTAGACAACTCAGTGGAGAGAGCCTATATGAATACTGGGAGAGATTTAAAAAATTATGTGCCAATTGCCCTCACCACCAGATTTCAGAGCAGCTTTTTCTCCAATATTTTTATGAAGGACTCAGTAACATGGAGAGAAGTATGATAGATGCTGCCAGTGGTGGAGCCCTTGGAGACATGACCCCTGCTGAAGCCAGAAATTTAATTGAGAAGATGGCTTCCAACTCCCAACAATTCAGTGCCAGAAATGATGCTACTTTCATTAGAGGAGTGCATGAAGTAGCCATGAATTCATCTTCATCAGGTGAGACTAAGAAACTTGAAGGTAAACTAGATGCCGTAGTTAACCTGGTAACCCAACTAGCATCTATGCAACAATCTGAAGTAATTGAATAGCCTGAAGCTTATGCTGCAAACATCTACAATAGACCTCCTCAACCTCAGCAGCAAAATCAGCCACAACGGAACACTTATGACCTCTCCAGCAACAGGTACAACCCCGAGTGGAGGAATCATCCCAACCTTAGATGGTCGAATCCTTCACAACAGCAGCAACACCAACCTTATTTCAAAATGATGCTGGCCCAAGCAGACCATACATTCCTTTACCAATCTAGCAGCAACAACAGCAACAGCCCCAGAAATAGCAAACAGTTGAGGCTCCTCCACAACCTTCCCTTGAAGAACTTTTGAGGCAAATGACTATGCAAAACATGTAGTTTCAACAAGAGACTAGAGCCTCCATTCAGAGCTTAACTAATCAGATGGGACAATTGGCTACACAGTTAAATCAACAACTGTCCCAGAATTCTAACTGATTACCTTCTCAATCTGTTCAGAATTCCAAGAATGTGAGTGCCATTACATTGAGATCGGGAAAGCAGTGTTAAGAACCTCAACCAGCAAATGAACCTGCCCAACCCCACTCCACTCCAGAAAAAGATGATGACAAAAATGTAAAGAGTAAGTTACCTAACAATTTCTATGCAGGTGACTCTAAAGAGAAGCAGTATATCCCTCTTCCATTCCCTCCAAGAGCAATTTCCAACAAAAAAAATGGAAGAGACAGAGAAGGAGATCTTGGAAATATTTAGAAAAGTAGAAGTAAACATACCTCTCTGCTGGATGCAATAAAGCAAATTCCAAGATATGCTAAATTTTTGAAGGAGTTGTTCACTAATAAGCGGAAGCTTAAAGGAAGTGAAAGAATTAGTATGGGTAGAAATGTCTCCGCATTGATTGGTAAATCTGTTCCCCAAATCCCTGAAAAATGTAAAGATCCAGGTACATTCAGCATACCTTGTATTATAGGGAATAGTAAGTTTGACAATGTCATGCTAGATTTAGGAGCTTCTGTTAGTGTGATGCCTCTATCTATTTTTAATTCTCTATCTCTTGGTCCCTTGCAGTCAACTGACGTGGTAATTCATTTAGCTAATAGAAGTGTTGCCTGTCCTACTGGTTTCATAGAGGATGTCTTAGTTAGAGTTGGTGAACTGATTTTCCCTGTTGATTTTTATATTTTGAATATGGAGGAGGGATTTTCTAAAGGATCAGTTCCTATCATTCTAGGCAGACCTTTTATAAAAACTGCTAGAACTAAGATAGATCTATATGCAAGCACACTATTTATGAGGTTTGGTGATATAACAGTTCATTTTAATATTCTTGATGCTATGAAACACCCACCTGAAGATCTTTCTGTATTTCATGCTGAAATAATTGACCATGTTGTTGATGAATACATGACTGATCTTCATTGAAATCTGCATGCCTGTCACTCTTCATGCATTGAATCTGAATTTGTACTTGATCATATGTCTGAATTTGATGCTGATAGTGAATCTGAATTTGATATTGATTATATGTTTGGTGATGTTTTACCTCTTGAGATTGATTTTATAAAGTCAGATAGAACTAACCATGTTTCAGGAAGTACACATACTTCTGACTTTCTTTATGAGGTACAGGCTGAGAAACCATCTCTTTCTACCACTATCCAGCCGGCCACACCAGAATTGAAGCCTCTGCCATCAAATTTAATATATGCTTACTTGGATGATAGCAAAATTTTTCCAGTAATTATATCTGCCTCCCTTGCTGATGAGCAAGAGGAGAAGCTATTATCAGCTCTCAAGAAGCATAAGAAGGCTATAGGCTGGACCCTAGCTGACATTCCTGGTATTAGCCCATCCACATATATGTATCTGATAAATTTAGAGGATGGGGCTAAACCAGTAAGACAGCCACAGAGAAGACTCAACCCGATGATTCTTGATGTAGTGACGAAGGAGGTAACCAAGCTTTTGCAAGCTAGAATCATGTATCCTATCTCCGACAACCAATGGGTGAGTCCCGTTGTCATACCCTAATTTCGTCCTGGGATTATTACTTGATGACATGCAACCTTTGGTTAGCCACTTTGAGATACTTGGCGTCCTTTGTTGCGCAATGAATGAAGTCCCGAGACGTCTCGGAAATCAAAAGGAAGTAGGCTTGCGCGATCCGTGAAATTCTGTAATGTGGCGGAAGTCGAAAAGAGGTGTTTTTGCGCAATCCGTGAGTTTCCGTAACTTCTTCGAAAGCTAAAAAGAGTAAATACATAATCCGTAAGGATTCGTAACCTTGCGGAAGGAAAATAAGTATCGTTATGAAATTCGTAAAGTTTCGTAACATTACGGAAAAAGAATTACCAAAAAATAGAAGGGGGTGCACATAGTAAAAAGGGGGGTGCAAATAGTAATCTGGCCCACTTGGGCCTTCCAGACCCTTCCTCCAGAAGGCTGTTGCTTCTGGAGGAAGCAACCTTGCTCGCCTGGGCAAGCTGAGCTCGCCTGGGCGAGCTGGGTGGCAAGCTTCTCCCCCATTTTGCTATAAATAGGGGGGAGAAGTGAAGAAGAAAAGGGTTCAGCCCCTTAGGCACTTCTCTCTCTCTCTCGAAATTGTTGAAGAAAATTATTTCCGTGAAGAAAATCCAATCCGAGGCGCTTCCGTAACGTTTCCGTAAGGAATTACGCGAAGATTCTCGACCGTTCTTCAAGATTCATCGTTCGTTCTTCGTTTTCTTCAGTCTTCAACGGGTAAGTACCTCAAACCAAGCTTTTCAATTCATTCTATGTACCCGTGGTGGTCCACATTTTGTTTCATGTATTTTTATTCTCGTTTTCATTTGCTTTTTATACCCCCTTTTGACGTTCTTAAGCCATGTATTTAAGTCATTTCTCGCTTAATCTAAAAATAAAATAAATTTCCACCGATCGTTTGAATTATATCATCCGTTAATTTTGGTTAAAATGAATTCCGACCGTTCGGTCGTGCCGTAACCACGTTGGAAATAAAAAAAGAGGTAAAATAATAATATAATAATCAAAAAATACCTTTTAGTAAAATAAAAGCGAAAGATCAATCGGACGTTTTCTCTTTGGGATTCCTCATTCTTAATTGAATTGACTAATAACTAAAGTGAAACTAAGGCTAAAATCAACTCGCCTAGTCAAGCTCGTCCACAAAAATAGGATTTTGAAAGTTTATCATTTCTGTTTCTTACCAAGTAAAATGGATCATTTTTAAGGTCCAACGCCTTAAAATGATCACCCTTCAAGTAAAAAGAATCACTTGATTCACGAATAAGAAAGAACTACGTAGGTCTGATTTCCTCTCTAAAGGAGGATACGTAGGAGCAAAAGCCCCGCTTTTGTCGACCTCAAAAAATAAAAAGAAATAAAAGTTAAGATAACACAATTCCACAATTCTAAAAAAAATAGACTGTTGTCCTTTGAGACAAACGTGAGAGGTGCTAGTACCTTCCTCAAGCGTAAATACAACTCCCGAACTTAGAATTTTCATTTTGACCGGTTTCCTTCGATTTTTCCGACGTTTTCCACAAATAAACGTTGGTGGCGACTCCGCGCATCTTTCCTCCTTTGGAAAGCGCACCCGTGAGCCTCGCCCTCGCTCGCCCGCGAAGGGCACATTGCGACAGTTGGCGACTCCACTAGGGACCTTTTTGTGAGTTAGGCCTATTCTAAGGAATTGTGGATTTGTGAAACTTCGTGTGTGCATTTGTTGAACTGTGTAAAATATAAATAACTGTTGTCTATTTCGCATTCTTTACACTGCATTCTAAGCACCCACGGGTTTGAGTAAAAAAAAAAAAGGGGCCCTATACCCGGGTTCATGGGAATTTAAGGAGTGGAGGTGAATCTATCATCATGCTAGGTCTCCGACTTGCTTGATAATAGTGAAACCTCGTCTAGAGCTTTCTCTCTTTATAATGTGTTGTCGCTGGTATTCCATACCGCCACAATATTATTATCTTGAGTGATGATACCTCTAGAAAACAGCCGTGTGAGTTATGAATTGTTGGGGAGTAGTTATTAGAGACCCCTAGATATTGTCCTATAGGTTCCCAAATAGGGGCAAAGAGCAAACACGCTCCGTGCCATTCGTTCTCATGCATTTTTTGGTAAATAGCACTAGTTTATAGTTTTGCTAGTGATGTTTGGTTTCTTTAGAGTAATACGTAACCTTTTTAAATACTACGTTGAGGCGCCATCATGCCCAAAACGTAGCATTAAAGTTGGATCTCTGCAGTTTCGTATGTGTGAATTACCCCTTTGTGTTGTTTCCTTTCCGTTTCATGCATGCACATCTGCATCATACTGTCACACATGCGTTGTATATGGGTCTCGTCTTTTGTCATGGGAAGCCGGAAGATCCATATCATCTTCTTAACTGCACACATGGGGCACTGCGCCCCCCAAATGCGCAATAAGGAGAGATAATTTTCCGGGCTCTCGTGTTCGTAAATGAATTCATATCATGCACCGCATAAACATCTCTTCAGCATCATAATGAACATATCGTTCCTGCATTTGCCCGTTATTACATTCCCTTTTGCATGAGTCATTGCATCATCATGCATATGCGTTCAACATACTTTTTGTTCTACATGTTTGCTCATACATGATCCTTGTATTTTCCTCTACAAAAAAAAAAACAAAAAAAAGGGGAAGCATGAAAATTCATGATGCATTCTTAGTTGCATGTGTTAGGTACCATGAGCCAACCATGTTGGGATCATAAACCCATTTCTAAAAAAAAACACACAAACAACAAAACAAAATGATTGAACATGGTACCTAATGCATGTTTAACTAAGAAAGGATGTTTCTTCAGGCATCTCAATCTCATAATTACATTTTCCATACATTGCATGCATATTCCCGAGT
Source organism: Glycine max (assembly GCF_000004515.6). Lineage (NCBI taxonomy): Eukaryota > Viridiplantae > Streptophyta > Magnoliopsida > Fabales > Fabaceae > Glycine > Glycine max. Next base: position 13,801,690 of record NC_038256.2, read on the forward strand.
CTTTCATCCCTATGAATTGTTGATGAAGTATTGGCGATCAAAATTGCCATTTCCTGGGTTATGGGGTTGAACCAAGCTCGTGCTTTTACGAAAAGGTTCATCGAGTCAAGTTGATGTATGGAAGTACCCATCTTGAAAAAAATTGGGGCAAAAGATGGAACGTGTTACATCGCTCCTTCATCTACTGCCAAACACATTTAGGGCTGTCGATGTCCCTATTACTTCCAGTTTCACCTTGACGGAGATGTCATGGACCATGTTGAAAATCTAAATTGATTCAACCCCATATCCCGTGTAAAAAATCGCAATACTTCAACTGTGCATCATTCGCATACATCCATGTTATTCATTGGTTGCATTGCTCATTGCATTTTTTCCTTGAAAAAGAAAAACTTAATCGTTGTTATAAAAAAGAAAAAAACATGCTTTACGGTGCCCTCACCGAACCTCAACTGAGCTAGAGTAATGGGTGAAGTAGAGGAGGTACAAGATAAGATGAAGGCCGACATGGAGGCCATGAAAGAGCAAATGGCCGCAATGATGGAGGCCATGATGAGCATGAAGAAGATAATGGAAGCCAATGCGGTTGCAGTTGCCGCTACCAGCATTGTTGCTAAGGTGAACCCGAAGTCCCCATTGGGCCTCAACCAAATGAATCATCCAACCTTAGATATGGTAGGCAAAGATTTGGGAAGTAGGGACGGCCTCCATGATGTGCAAAATCCAAACAAGCACGCCTTCCTGCCACAAGGCCTGCCTCCCAACTATACACCACCCAATGTGGCGTACACTCTCAATGAGGATGTCAATAACTCCACTCCTATACCCATTGAGAGCCGACAACCCCAAACTGTTCATGCACATGTCTCTCAACCCATGGGTGAGACACATGAAATTCCCCATCACAATCTAGCCGACTTCGAGCCTTGGCTCGGATATGCCACTGAAGGGCAAGCAGTTGGTGGTATACCCCTTAAAAACACTTCGGAAGGCCCTCAGTATCACCCACAACTACACCTCTTGCATTCCACGACAAGTAAAAACCCTCATGCTATGGCAGAAATGGGAAAGTTGAATCATCTAGAGGAAAGGCTTAGGGCCATTGAAGAAGGTGAAAATTATGCCTTTGCTAACCTAGAAGAATTGTTCCTAGTACCCAATATCATCACCCTTCCCAAGTTCAAGGTACCAGACTTTGACAAGTACAAGGGGATTACTTGCCCCAAGAACCATCTAAAGATGTATTGTCGGAAGATGGGGGCATACGCAAAAGATGAGGAATTGTTGATACATTCCTTCCAAGAAAGTCTTACTGGGGTAGTTGTTACCTGGTACACTAACTTGGAACCTTCCCGAGTCTATTCCTGGGAGGACCTAATGGTTGCCTTCGCTAGGCAGTGTCGGTATAATGGCTTCGGATAGGATGCAACTACAAAATATGTGCAGAAAAGGGGGCACGGATCTTTCAAAGAATACGCCCAAAGGTGGAGAACCTGGCAGCTCAAGTGGCACCTCAATGACAAAAAAACGATGACAATGATAGTAGACACATTACCAGTATTCTACTATGGAAAATGGTGGGCTACGCACCTTCAAAGCTTTGCGGATTTGGTCTTTGCCAGTGAAAGGATCAATGTGGGTCTGAAAAGAGGCAAATTTAGTCATCCTGCTTGGATGAATGAGAAAACTAGGGCAAATGAAGAGGGTGAGGATGAAGGAGAAGCCCGTGCTGTGACTTCCATTCCTATACAGCCAAGTTTCCCACCAACCCAACAATGTCATTACTCAGCCAATAACCAACCTTCTCCTTACCCACCGCCCAGTTATCCACAAAGGCCATCCCTAAAACAACCACAAAGTCTGTCTTCCGCACTTCCAATGACGAACATCACCTTTAGCACAAACCAAGAGCACCAACCAAGAAATGAATTTTGCAGCGAGAAAGCCTGTAGAATTCACCCCAATTCCAGTGTCCTATGCTGACTTGCTCCCATATCTACTAGATAATTCAATGGTAGCCATAACCCTAACCAAGGCTCATCAACCTCTATTTCTCCGAGAATACGACTCGAACGCAATGTGTGCTTGTCATGGAGAAGCCCCGGGGCATTCCATTGAGCATTGTAGGGGCCTGAAGCGTAAGGTGCAAGGTCTAATTGATGCGGGCTGGCTAAAATTTGAGGAGAATCGCATGTAAATCCTAACATTAACAAGAGATGCCACACATGGGGCAATTTTGAAATTTGTTGTTAGATGTCTCTAATGACTCATCAGGATTTTAAACTTTCACCAGAATTGAGTGCAAGCCATTGGTCCATTTGCTCAAGCGACCTGTGCTCCTGAGTTTGGACTTCCAAGACCATTCAATCAGAGATTACTTGTCTTGCACGTTGGTGGGGCTGCCGTAAAACAACAAGTAAAGTTAAAAAAAAATAAGTTTCAAAATAAAAAAAAGCATTTGATTGACTGTGTTTTCAAGACGTTCATGTGACCTCATTCCGGAAAGTTTGTCTTTTTAGAGAGAAGTGAGTTATCAAGAATAGGATGTTGGCCTCAGTTACCTTAAGAAAAAGGGGGGTTGAATTAAGATACAAAGACTATGCCCCAATTAAACTTTCACTCTCTCTTTTCGGATTAACAATGCACACAGGGACAACCCTTCCCTTGTGTTCAGGAATCCTCTACAACAAGAGACCCACGGTCTCTTAATCCCTTTTCAGAAATAAGAAGAAGAGAAGAAGAAATCTCTCTTAAAAGAGATAGATTGTACAATGAAGATCAATCAAAATTCCTTATTAAATATGCAAGTGGTTGACCAAGGAATCTTTTTGAGAGGATAAGACATTTCAGTTCAGAAAAACTTTTAATCTTTTGAGAGGATAAAACTTTCTGGGCAATGAAAACTCTCTTTAAATTCGTGTTTCCAAGTCACATATAAATAGACCTTTGATGGCCATTCATAAACCATTTGAATAGATGTGACTCTTGGAAATTATATTCTGAAAATCCCCTCTGGTAATCAATTACAAGACTGGTGTAATCGATTACAGGTTTTAAAAATTTGAATTAAAACATTTTCAACTGCTGGTAATCGATTACCAGAGAGCAAAACTCAATTTGAAATGATAGAATTCTTTGGTCAAACCTTTTGTTTGTTTTCAATTTGGAAACTTCTTCCTAAAGATTCTAGAAATCAACTTGATCATATATCTTGATTTTCTTAGATTCTTGTCTTGAATAAAACTTAGAAGCACTTGATCCTTTAGCATCATCAAGACATCAAAACATCTTGCTTCTACATAGGAGTCATTTGACTTAAATCCATCAACTGAAAAATCCTTCAACTATTTCTCGTCCTTGGAAAATTCTTTTTGCAAGAATCAACTGCTTCTTTCATTCTTCCTCACTATGAGGTTGTGAAAACAAGACAACAATTGGTACCTCTAAGCCCTACACTGGGGCAATGAAAGGCACCATGCATAAACCTCAAACGAACCTAGGGGAAGATTAGAAGTTCTCACCCGATAGGTTCCCAGCTACAAGGTCATGACAAAAGACAACAATTGGTACCTCAAAGCCTTACACTGGGGCAATGAAAGGTACCATGCAAAAACCTCAAGCGAACCTAGGGGCAGATTAGAAGTTTTTTCCCGATCAAGGATCGAAAAGAAGTGAAAAAAAAAGAGGGGCAATTCTCGATCAATGAAAGAAAGAGGACAGAAATTCTTCAAAGCCAAATTGCCACTTAGAATCATTCTTGACTGGCAATATCCCACCCCACATGAACAAAGAGGAAAAGACCGAAACACCCAGCTTCTTCTCCAAAAACACTGACCTCGAGAAAATCCTATTGGTCCGTGATCATACGGTTGATCTTTGATTCGATAGGAAGTCGTGTGCAAAATAGAGTCATGGTGCAGTTATGGTTTGGGAATAGGATAAAACACTTGCCTTGTGAGTTTTATACACTATGAGTGATTTATTTTCAGCTTAGCCCGATGTTTCCCCTGCGTGTTCATTTGAAAGCTAGAAGTTGACATCCTACCCTTCATTCTCGGTTACAAGGAAGATTACCCTTGGCACAAGTATATTGTTTCTCTAAGATGTGGTGCTCTCGCGAATGATTTATTTTTCTTTGCAAAAAGCGTGTTATCTTTTTAGGTGGAAAAACCCGGTGGACCATTCGGTCCCGCCAACACCCTTTTCCGGAGCCACATGAATGTTATTGCTTAGGGTTGTTCATGTGTCCTCCACTTTCGAGTTTGAAGCTGTGTTTCATGATTGCCTAAGTGAGGACCCTCAAGGCAATCCTCCATTCTCACCCTTTTTCGGAGCAGCATGAATGTTATTGCCTAGCGCTGTTCATGTGTCCTCCATTGTCAAGCGCGAAGCCTCTGGTGACTGGGAAACACGTTATTCTGTTGTTTTCCGGATCGGTTCCTTCGCCAAATATGAGTATATGTGTATATGTGTATATGTATATTATGTTCGTTGTTCTTGTTGTTGTTTGTATTTTGTTTTGTGCAGAAGAAAAAAAGAAGGAGTAGAGACGAGAGTCATCATCACGGAAAGGGCAGGACGGACGAAATCAGTGTCCTATCTTTGCTTTCCTCTTATCTCCGATGAGAGGTAAAATAATAATATAATAATCAAAAAATACCTTTTAGTAAAATAAAAGCGAAAGATCAATCGGACGTTTTCTCTTTGGGATTCCTCATTCTTAATTGAATTGACTAAATAACTAAAGTGAAACTAAGGCTAAAATCAACTCGCCTAGTCAAGCTCGTCCACAAAAATAGGGTTTTGAAAGTTTATCATTTCAGTTTCTTACCAAGTAAAATGGATCATTTTTAAGGTCCAACGCCTTAAAATGATCACTTTTCAAGTAAAAAGAATCACTTGATTCACGCTTAAGAAAGAACTACGTAGGTCTGATTTCCTCTCCAAAGGAGGGTACGTAGGAGCAAAAGCCCCGCTTTTGTCGACCTCAAAAAATAAAAAGAAATAAAAGTTAAGATAACACAATTCCACAATTCTAAAAAATAGGCTGTTGTCCTTTGAGACAAACGTGAGAGGTGCTAATACCTTCCTCAAGCGTAAATACAACTCCCGAACTTAGAATTTTCATTTTGACCGGTTTCCTTCGGTTTTTCCGACGTTTCCCACAAATAAACGTTGGTGGCGACTCCGCGCATCTTTCCTCCCTTGGAAAGCGTACCCGTGAGCCTCGCCCTCGCTCGCCCGCGAAGGGCACGTTGCGACACCCGTCTAGGTAGTCCCAAAGAAAACTGGCCTCACCGTGATAAAAAATGAGAAGGAGGAGTTGATTCCTACTCGGGTGCAGAACAGTTGGAGAGTCTGCATCGACTATAGGAGGCTGAACCAGGTTACCAAAAAGGACCATTTTCCCCTGCCATTCATTGATTAGATGCTTGAACACCTAGCAGGTAAATCTCACTACTATTTCCTTGATGGTTTTTCTGGTTATATGCAAATCACTATTGCTCCTGAGGATCAGGAAAAAACCACATTCACCTGCCCCTTCGGCACTTTTGTTTATAGGAGGGATGCCTTTCGGCCTGTGCAACGCCCCTGGTACCTTCCAGCGGTGCATGATTATTATTTTTAGTGATTTTTAAGAAAATTGCATAGAGGTGTTTATGGATGATTTCACTGTATATGGATCCTCTTTTGATAATTGTTTGGATAGTCTGGAAAAGGTTTTGAATAGATGCACTGAAACTAACCTTGTTCTAAATTTTGAAAAATGTCATTTTATGGTTGAGCAAGGTATAGTTTTAGGTCACATTATTTCCAATAAGGGCAATGAAGTAGATCCTGCAAAAATTTCTATTATTTCACAATTGTCTTACCCCTCTTGCGTGCGAGAGGTGCGATCTTTTCACAACTGACTACCACCTCCATCATCCAGGCACCCGATTGGACAGCCCCATTTGAGCTAATGTGCGATACATCCAATTACGCATTGGGGGTTGTCCTTGCTCAAAAGATCTCTTTACTTCACCTTACTTTTTTTCCGCCATGACTTAGGGAGTTTTCTTTCTTCTATCTCCTTCATTACTTTTATTGCACTTGTCCAAATTTTATTGATTTCTTTGATTGTTCTTGATCTTATGATTGTGCTACATTAAGGACAATGTGTTGTTTAAGTGTGAGGGGGGGGGGGGGGAAGATTGTTCTTTAATTTTGTTGGGTATTCTAGTTTAATTTTATTAGGTTTTCTAGTTTAAGTTTGTTAGGTTCTAGGTTAATTTTGTTATTTTGGTTTTATGTTTGTGTACAACATTGCGTGTTCCTCTTTGAATTTTGGGTTATGTACAGGTAATGGGTAATTGTTTTTGAAATAGGAGTTTCTTGGCATTTTGTGAATTGAAACCCTTGTTTTTCCTTTACATGTCATGATAGTTTTGAAAGCTCAATTTGAAAGTGATAAGTTTACCTTTGTGAGAATTCGAGCCATCCATCATCATAATCTTTTGGTGTGTTTTGCCCCATTGATTGCTTACACAATAGCCTTGGCTTGATTCTTGTTGATGCTTCCTAATTCATATGCATATTTGGAAATGATTTAGGTAATTTTGTTCTTATAAGCTTCTAGCCAAATAGACTTACCTTGAATTAATTCCTTTGATAGCCCCTTTGAGCCTATGTTCCCCTTTCTTTGTTTTGAAGCTCATTACAAGCCTTAAGTGAAAAACCATGATATCACCTTACCCTTAAGGAATTTTGGAGCTTTGGAATTGTTTTGGGAATAAGTTGGGAATAAGTGTGGGGGGTATGTTTCATTGGAAGATATAATTTTTGGCCATGCTTAATGTTTTATTTTGGCCATGCTTGATGTATCTGTATATTGCCTAGTTCTTGCTTTAATCTTCAAATTCGTACTGTTAAAAAAATTGAAAAAAAAAATTCAATTGCTGCAAATTCGTACTGTTCAAAAAAAAAAGAAGAAAAGAAGTGAAGTTGAATAAATGAGGTCTTGTTATGAGGACTCGATTTGGGAGCCTTGGTTGATTTTGTTGATATTAGAGGGTTTGGGTTTACTACTTGTGCTTAATTTCCACTTATTCCCCATTGCTCCTCTATTCCTTTGGGATTTAGCTACTTATTCCATATTCTTCTTCCCTACCTTGTCCTTGGCCCCATTACAACCTTTAAAGACCTTTTGATCCTCATGTGCATGTGTTTGTCAAGTCGTTGTCAATTTTAGAATTTTGCCAAGTCTATGTGGTGTTTGTTTTCATGGGTGCTTCGAGAGTAAACAGTAGCCTAGACACTTGAGAGATAGAGTATATATCTTGTGAGGCTTTATCACTTTTCATTCTTGAGCTTATTAACTATTTTGCCATGATTGGGTTGCTTGGATGATTTTCACGAATGTCTTGACTCTTTGGATCTCTTCATGTTAGATGTTACCCATTCCTTTCATTCCTTGATGTTCATTGAGAAATATGTAAATGTTTGTGTTTGTCTCTCTTTGATATCCTTGGATTTTGTTCTTTATTTCATTTTTCCCAGGAGTGCAAAAGGCTAAGTATGGGGGCTTTTGATGTGCCATTATTTTCTCCTATTTCTTAACCCTTTTTGCACCATTTTAAGTACTGATTAATTTTAATTGTCAACATTATTATAGATGGGTTAAGACCGCAGTCCAAGCAGCTATTGGATGCTTCTGCAGGTGGGCAAATCAAGTTGAAGACCCCTGAAGAAGCCATGGATCTCATTGAAAATATAGCTGCAAGTGACATTGCGATTTTGAGAGATAGAGCCCACATTCCTACTAGAAAGAGTTTATTGGAGCTAACCTCTCAAGATGCATTGTTGGCACAAAATAAGTTGTTGTCTAAGCAACTTAAGGCATTGACTGAAACACTAAGTAAGTTGCCAACTCAAATTCATTCTGCACATACTTCACATGCTTCTGTTTTGCAGGTTACAGGATGTACCATCTGTGGGGGAGCTCATGAATCTGGATGTTGTATCCCTATTGAAGAACAAACCACTCATGAAGTCAATTACATGGGAAATCATCCCATAAACAATTTTAATGCAGGAGGATTTTCTGGATTCCAACATGGCCAGCAATACAATAAACAGCAGGGACAATGGAGGAACCACCCTAGAAATCAATTCAATAGAGATCAAGGTGGACCATCCACAAGGCCACAGCAACAAGGGCCTAGTCTCTATGATCGCACAATGAAGCTGGAAGAGACTCTAGCTTAGTTCATGTAGGTTTCTATGTCCAACCAGAAGAGCACAGAGTCTGCCATAAAGAATCTGGAGGTCCAAGTGGGAGAGCTTGCAAAGCAATTGGCAGATAGATCATCAAGCAGCTTTACAGCTAATACAGAGAAAAATCCCAAGGAGGAGTGTAAAGCTGCGATGACTAGAAGCAGAATGGCAATCCATGTGGACGAGAGTGAAGCTGAGAAGAAGATGAAGGAACATAAACCACAACTGGCACCTAAGCCAGCACTTGAACCTGTTTCTGATTTTGTAGAACTTGAAGAGATTAATGGGGAGGCTGAAGATGATAAGGAAGAAAAGACACCAATAAAAGAGAAAGAATAAAAGAAGAAGAAAAAGAAAGAGAAAAAGAGAAAAAGTTGAAAAATGAAACACAAAAAGAGAAAGTTGTTGATGATGAGATGAGGAGAGGCAAGAGTGAGGCAAACACTAAAAAGAAGAAGGATACCACTACAAATGAAGGCAAGGAAGTACCTTATCCTTTGGTACCTTCCCGGAAAGAGAAAGAAAGACATTTGGCCAGATTTCTTGATATCTTCAAGAAACTGGAAATTACTTTGCCCTTTGGAGAAGCACTTCAACAAATGCCCCTTTATGCCAAATTTTTAAAAGATATGCTGACAAAGAAGAACCGGTACATCCATAGTGACAGAATTGTGGTGGAAGGCAATTGTAGTGCTGTGATTCAACACATTCTTCCACCTAAGCACAAAGATCCTGGAGTTGTCACGATACCGTGTTCCATTGGTGAGGTTGCTATAGGAAAAGCTCTCATAGACTTGGGAGCTAGTATCAACTTAATGCCTCTCTCCATGTGTCGGTGACTTGGAGAGCTTGAGATAATGCCTAGACACATGACCCTTCAGTTAGCCAATCTCTCCATCACAAGGCCATATGGAGTGATTGAGGATGTGTTAATTCAGGTCAAGCAGCTTGTTTTTCTTGCGGATTTTATGGTTATGGATATAGAGGAAGATCTTAACATCCCATAATATTGGGTTGCCCTTTTATGTCCACGACCAACTGCATAGTAGATAAGGGAAAAGGCAAACTAGAATTGAGCATGGAGGATCAGAAAGCCTCGTTCGACTTATTTGAAGCAATAAATCATCCAAATGATATGAAAGCTCGCTTTGATATGGACAAGGTAGAACAAGAAATAGAAACAGCAGCTACAGCCATGGCACTACATTCTCCTTTGGAAAAAGCAATGGTTAATCATGTAGAATATCTCACTAAAAAGGAGGAACATGAAGTGCAGACTTGCATCAAAGAATTGGAAAGTGCAGGAGAAATCTTTGAGGGACATTCTGCATTTGAGGAGTTGAAGAATAATAGGCAAATAGAAAAACCAAAAGCAAAATTGAAGACTTTACCCGCACATTTGAAGTATGTGTTTTTGGAGAACAATGACTCAAAACCATTGATTATTAGTAGCTTATTGAAGAAAACAGAAGAAGATTAGCTGGTGTAGATTTTGAAGAGACACAAAGCTACCATTGGATGGCACATATCTGACTTGAAAGGAATTAGTCCATCTTATTGCATGCACCAAATTAATATGGAAGTTGAATACAAACCAGTGAGATAGCCTCAAAGAAGACTTAATCCAATCATGAAAGAAAAGATGCGTAAGGAGGTGCTTAAGTTGCTGGAAGCAGGTCTTATTTATCCCATTTCGGATAGTGCATGGGTTAGCCCTGTGCAGGTTGTCCCCAAGAAAGAAGGTAAGACAGTCATTAAGGATGAAAAAGATGAGTTGATATCCACAAGGACTATCACCGGGTGGAGAATGTGCATTGACTATCAGAAGCTGAATGATGCCACCCGGAAGGACCATTATCCACTCCCTTTCATGGACCAAATGCTTGAAAGACTTGCCGGGCAATCTTATTATTGTTTTCTGGATGGATATTCTGGTTATAATCAGATTGATGTAGATCCCAAGGATCAAGAGAAGACTGCTTTCACCTACCCTTTTGGTGTATTCGCCTATCGGCGCATGCCCTTTGGTTTGTGCAATGCCCCAGCTACATTTCAGAGGTGTATGATGACTATTTTTTCTGATATGGTGGAAAAATGAATTGAAGTTTTCATGGACGATTTCTCTATTTTTGGGCCATCTTTTGAAGGGTGCTTATCAAATCTTGAAAGAGTATTAAAGAGACGTGAAGAGTCCAAACTAGTTCTCAATTGGGAGAAATGCCATTTCATGGTTCAAGAAGGAATAGTGTTGGGGCATAAAATTTCAGTAAGAGGGATAGAGGTGGACAAGGCAAAGATTGATGTAATAGAGAAACTACCTCCTCCCATGAATGTCAAGGGAATAAGAAGCTTCCTAGGACATGCAGGGTTCTACAAGCGATTCATAAAAGATTTCTCCAAAGTAGCCAAACCGTTAAGCAATTTGTTGAATAAAGATGTTGCTTTTGTGTTCAATGAAGAATGTATGAAAGCATTTAATGATTTGAAAACAAAATTAGTATCTACGCCAGTAATTACAACACCAGATTGGGGGCAAGAATTTGAGTTGATGTGTGTTGCAAGTGATTATGCTATAGGTTCCGTGCTTGGACAAAGGAAAGGAAAAAATTTTCATACCATCTACTATGCCAGCAAAGTTCTAAATGATGCATAGGTTAATTATGCTACCACAAAAAGAAATGATGGCAATTGTTTATGCACTTGAAAAATTCAGATCTTATTTGATAGGATCAAGAGTTATCATTTACACTGATCACGCAACTATTAAATATTTGCTCAACAAGGCTGATTCCAAACCCAGATTGATCAGATAGATCCTATTGTTACAAGAATTTGATTTGGTGATTCGTGATAAAAAGGGATAAGAGAATGTTGTAGCTGATCATCTGTCAAGATTGGTGAATGAGGAAGTTACAGCAAAAGAAGCTGAAGTGAGAGATCAATTCCCTGATGAATCATTATTTTTAATAAGTGAAAGACCCTAGTTTGCTGATATGGCCAACTTTAAAGTAGCAGGAATCATCCCAAAGGATTTAAATTGGCAGCAGAGTAAGAAATTTTTGCATGATGCTCGATTTTATATCTGGGATGATCCATATTTGTTTAAAATAGGAGCTGATAATCTCCTAAGAAGATGTGTGACACAAGAAGAGGCCAAGAGTATTTTATGGCATTTCCACAACTCTCCATGTGGTGGCCATTATGGTGGAGATAAGACAGCGACCAAGGTTTTGCAATCTGGATTCTTTTGGCCTACACTTTTTAAAGATGCTCATCACCATGTGCTACACTATGATCAATGTTAAAGGATAGGTGGTATATCTAGAAGAAATGAAATGCCCTTACAGAACATTTTGGAGGTTGAGGTGTTTGATGCTGGGGGATTGATTTTGTAGGTCCCTTCCCTTCATCCTATGGTAATGAATATATTCTAGTGGTTGTTGACTATGTCTCCAAATGGGTTAAAGCAGTGGCTACCCCCCATATTGATGCCAAGACTATGGTGAAGTTTATGAAGAAGAACATTTTCTCGAGATTTAGGGTGCCTAGAAGCAATGGACTTAATTGAAAGCATGATTGCTAGTGACATTGCCATTCTGAGAGACCGAGCCCACATTCCTACCAAGAAGAGTTTATTGGAGCTAACCTCAGAAGACGCTCTGTTGGCACAAAACAAGTTTCTATCCAAGCAACTAGAGACATTAACAGAAACACTCAGTAAGTTGCCAACTCAGCTTCATTCTGCACAAACTTCACATTCTTCTATTTTGCAGGTTGCAGGATGTACAATTTATGGTGGAGCTCATGAATCTGGGTGTTGTATCCCTAATGAAGATCAAATTGCACATGAAGTCAATTATATGGGGAATCAGCCCAGAGGCAACTTCAATACAACTGGATTTCCAGGATTTCAGAATAACCAGCAGTATCAACAACAGAGACAGTGGCAAAATCACCCTAGTAACCAATTCAACAAAGACCAAGGTGGTTCATCTACAAGGCCACAACAGCAGATGCCAAGTCTCTATGACCGAACCACAAAGCTGGAAGAGACTCTATCTCAATTCATGCAAGTGTCAATGTCTAACCAAAAGAGCACCGAGTCTGCAATTAAGAATCTGGAAGTCCAGGTGAGCCAGCTTGCAAAGCAGTTAGCTGAAAGATCATCAAACAACTTTACAACAAACACAGAGAAAAATCCTAAAGAAGAGTGCAAAGTTGTGATGACTAGGAGCAAAATGGCGATTCAAGCCGAGGAAAGTAGAGCTGATCCGAAGGTGGAAGGATTTAAACAACAACTGGCTGATGAATTGGCGCTGGAACCGGTTGATGATTTAGTTAAACTTGAAGAAATTTTTGAGGAAGTATAAGGTGATGAAGAAGGAGAGATACCAATAAGAGACTGTCAAGAGAAAATAAAGAAGAAGGAAGAAAAAGAAAAAGAAAAAGAAACAAAAGAAGAAGAAGAAAAAGAAAAAAAGTTGAAAAATGAAAAACAAAAAGAGAAGATTGTTGAGACTGAGAAGAAGAAGGGCAAGAGTGAGGCTAATATAGAAAAGAAGAAAAAGGCTACTCCTATTGAGTGCAAGGAGGTACCTTATCCATTGGTACCCTCCCAGAAAGATAAAGAGAGACATTTGGCCAGATTTGTTGATATCTTCAAGAAACTGGAAATTACCTTGCCGTTTGGAGAAGCACTTCAGCAAATGCCCCTCTATGCCAAATTTTTTAAGGATATGTTAACCAAGAAGAACCGATACATCCATAGTGACAGAATTGTTGTGGAAGGTAACTGTAGTGCTGTTATTCAACGCATTCTTCCACCCAAGCACAAAGATTCGGGAGTTGTCACGATATTGTGTTCTATTGGTGAGGTTGTTGTAGGCAAAGCTCCCATAGACTTGGGAGCTAGTATCAATTTAATGCCTTTTTCCATGTGTCGAAAACCTGGAGAGATAGAGATAATGCCCACACACATGACCCTCCAGTTAGTTGACTGCTCCATTACAAGGCCATATGGAGTCATTGAAGATGTTTCGGTGAAGGTTAAACACCTTATATTTCCAGCTGATTTCGTTGTCATAGATATAGAAGAGGATGCTGACATTCCTCTCATTCTTGGCCGCCCATTCATGTCTAATGCAAGCTGCGTGGTAGACATGGGGAAGAAGATGCTGCAAATGGGCATAGAAGATCAGAAGATCAGCTTTGATTTGTTCCATGAGGACAAAGATCCACCTAGCCAAAATGTCTGTTTTAAAGTGCATGTGATGGAGGAAAGGAAACCTGAGAAGAAAGTCCTTGAAGTAGGAACTTTGTTCGATCATAGATAACAAGATGATGCATTAAGCTAGTGACGTTAAAAAAGTGCTTACTGGGAGGCAACCCAGCTTTTCTTTCCCTTTTCTATTTTTCATTCTTATCTCTTGCATGTAATTAGGATACCTTGCTTGTGATTGTGATTAATTTTAGCTTGTTTAGTAATTAACAAGGGTTTTTAAGCTTGTGTGAAGAGATAAAAAGAAAAAGACTTAGAAATTTTTTGCAATTGCCTATCCGCTAAGCACAGACCTTGCGCTAAGCGCTCAGTCTTCATGTGCTAAGCCAAGCTTGCTCGTGCTAAGCGCACAGACCCCTAATTAGTTGACTAAATAGTTCAGCTAAGCGCACATCACTATGCTAAGCCCCACATCTTCACGGTAATTGAACCTTAACCAGTGGGCTTAGCATGGATGATGCGCTAAGCGCCACTTCTTCTTTGGAAAATTTTATTATAGCAGCGCTAAGCGCGCTATCCTACGCTAAGCCCTAGATCCATTTTGTAAATGAGTTTTTAAGCTGGGCTTAGCGGGACAAGAAGCGCTAAGTGCCAATCTCTTACAAGTTTTGAATTCATGGAAGTGCGCTTAGCGCGCCTGTTGCGTTAAGCCTGAACTACTCTCTGTAAGTTGAAGCTTGATGGTACGCTAAGCCTCACATATCAGGCTAAGAGCATATTGCAGAAAATTTTGTGTTGCAGAAAGCGCTAAGTGCAGCCTGCTGCGCTAAGCCCCAGATGCTCACTGGACTTTACCACTTCAAGTTGGGCTTAGCGTGAGGCTAGGCTAAGCGCTTGGGTTTTAAACTCAAACGTCACATGGGCATGCTAAGCGCGCCATACGAATTTCAGTTTTTAAAAAAACTAAAGGCTGAGGCACTTGGGTGTTACCCCAAATACCTTTAGCTTCTGCCTCTGTGAACCTTGAGAAAGTGTGTATTTCTGCTGCGTGTGTACTGCTTGTCTGCATCTTCTTTGCTTCATTTCAAGACCAATCCAAGTAAGTGGGTACATTTCCATTTTTATTTTTCATCGTTCAAACCTTAGGATAGATGACCTCTCATTTTCTTAGTTGTATGTTGTTAGGTTAAGGTTACTAGCTTTAGGGTTAGTCAATGCAGGATTTTATGTAACTTAGAAGCCCATTAGGGGCAATGTGGCTGAAAGGGGTGAAGACCCCTATGGTTCTATTTGGAAATTGCGACGAACGCGCTAAGCGTGCCTGCTGTGCTTAGCTTATTCATCACAACTGTTAAAATTTTGGATTTCCAGATGAACGCGCTAAGCGCGTTCATCCCTACTGATGAATGTAAGTGATGAGCCCACTAAGTGTGTCTATGCGCTAAATGGGACTAGTGTTCAGACATTAAGATTTTGAGAATTTTTGTTCAGCACTAAGCCTGACCTGTCAGGCTAAGCGCCACTTTGCTTCTGTAAGTTTTCCTTTGAATAAGGCTAAGCGCGTATGTGCGCTAAGCCCTTGTTGTGTGTTGACCTAAGCACCCTGCTGCACTAAGCTCAACTCCTTCACCGTCTTTTAAGTTTTAGTAGTCAGGCTAAGCGCACCCTGTGCGCTAAGCCTGAGTGTCATTTTAATGAGGCCGAGCTAAGCGCGCCATGTTGCGCTAAGCTCCAACTCTTTTCGGTTTTGAAAATTGTAGACTTAGGCTAAGCTCATCTGTTGCGCTAAGCTTAATCGGCAGAAAAAATATCTTATGTGTCTTCAGGCTAAGTGCCAGTCTGCTGCGCTTAGCGCCTGAGTAAAATTTCATAAGGCGTGCTAAGCTCAGCCTGCTGCACTAAGCGCCCAGTCAAAATTTCAGTTTTATTTTTATGTTTTTGTGAAAATAACCTATGCTAATCTCTTGTGTTTTGTCTTATATTTTACAGATGGCATCCAATAAAAGGAAGGCTCCTTCTACACCTACCCAGGCCAAATTTGATAGATCTCAGTTCACATCTCAAGAAGCTTAGGAGAGATATACAGACATTGTGGTGCCTAGGAAGCTATTACCGGAGAGGAATGTGGTAGTTTATTACACTGAGTTCGACAAGTTCAAGGAGGAACTCGAGAGAAGACACTGGGATGAGAAGTTGACTGATTTTGCCGATGGCTGTATAGACATTGCTATTGTGAAGGAATTTTACATGAACCTCTATGACCCCAAGGATAAATCACCGAAGCAGGTGAGGGTGAGAGGTCATCTAGTGAAATTTGATAAGGATACTTTGAACACATTCTTGAAGACCCCTGTAGTTCTGGAAGAGGGGGAAAATTTGTGTACTTATTCCATGTTTGCACTCCTGAGACCTAATCCTCAGGAGTTGGCTGCTAAGCTCTGTATCCCAGGGAGAGGATTCAAGCTAAATGCTGATGGGCAGTCTTTGAAGATACTGAGGAAGAACATGACCACTTTAGCTCGGACATGGAGCGTTCTTTCCTTTTCTAACCTGATTCCTACCTCCCACACATCTGATGTCACCTTGGACAGAGCCAAGTTGATTTATGGCATCATTATGAAGATGGATATGAATGCGGGGTACCTCATCTCCCACCAGATCTCTCTGATTGCACAACATGATACATCCAGACTTGGATTCCCTGCCTTGATCATAGTTCTATGCAAGGCCATAAGAGTCCAATCAGATTCTAGATCCCTAGAGAACTTCAGCCAGGAGCCCAACCTTCTCCTTCTGGAGGGGGTGGGGCCTCCGCAGCCCAGGAACCTGAGCCAGAGCAGCCAATAGCAGCAACAACAGCAGAGGGGGAGGATGAGCTCACCCCTCCTGAGCTCTTTTATTTTAATGCAGGTGTACTCATGGCTCAGGAGGAGGATGCTTCCATAGACCAGATCCCAGAGCCATCCCTAACACCCATACCTGATGATGCCATACCATCCGCACCAGCATCTGAGCTAGAGTAGCCTATCTCTTAGGATTCACCAGCTGCTCAGGTGTTGGATCTCAATGAGCATGCACATGAGCAACCACAGGAGCAGGACATTTAAATTTGTGCATTTTGAAAATTTTAGTTTATTTCAATTATTTTATGATTTATGTTCAGTCATTTAAATTTCAATTTTTATGTTTCAGTTCTTTAAATTTCCATTATTTAAATTTCAATACTTTGAGTTGTTTGCTTGTACAAAAAGCGTGTCTGGACAATGAACTGATTGAAAATGATATGCAGTAGGTTGTTTTGTATGAAATGAGTGTTTGAGAATGATTTGAATGAGCAATTGTATGATTTGAGTGGATTGGAATGATTAGATAATTGTTCTGATCAAGCTTGCAGCCATTAGAAGAGAATGAGCATGTGATTGGAATTATGACTGAAAATGTTAGTTAGTTTGCCAGATTGATTGTGAAGGAATGCATTAACCGTATCCCGGTGAGAGTGTGATCCTTGAATTTTGAGAGAAACGACTATCATTTAGTACTAATTTTTGCATGAATCTCTGAAGTATGGACTGAATGCATGAAATTGAGGATGATAAAGGCTATGTTTGATTGTGATAGCCACTTAGCCACAAAGCTGACCATGTGCTTGAATGATTTATCCCTTGCACCCAATTTGAGCTGAATGAATTATTGATTGATTGAACCCTAAGCCTATACAGTGTTATCTCCTGCTACCTTGACTTAGGTTGTAGGAGAGCATCATCCACAGGAAGTGTGGTTCAAAGCAAATTTGTCCTAAATTTGGGGGAGTAATTATCAAGGTAAATTTGTTCCAAATTTGGGGGAGGCACTGGATAAGAATTGAAATGGTCAAAGTAAATAGCATACACACAATATTTCTGTATATACATATAATGTATCTGTATATATTGTGTAAAAAAAATTGCAAGTACAAATGAAATTAATAAGTGTGTATGTTGCAAAGTAATGAAATGAAGCTGAGTGCCTAAATAAAAGGCAAGTATGGGGGGTGAATGAATGAAAAAGTGAAGGTTTATCTATGGATGAATGCTCTCCTAGAACCTAAGCTATTGAATCCTAGAAAATCCATGATTTGTTGGCAGCCTAACCCCATTACAAGCCTAGAAAGTCCTTCGGATTCGTTTTGTGTGTTCATTGCTGTATGATATGAGATGAAATGCAAAGGTTGGGACTTGTGTTAGTTTTTTATGATGGAATAAGCCTAAACACTTGAGCTCGAGTGAAACAATGACTATGAGGTTTTGGTTGATGATCCTTCCTTGATTTCTGCCATCCTTACTAGCTTATTTCAGTTGTGGCTCTAATGTGTATGTTCCTATCTTTGAAAAGTTGCATGTTTGTGAAAAGCAATTGATTGAAGCAGTCCATGATATTCAGTTCATATGGTTGAATTTCTCTGTGAAGCAAACACCATTTTGAGTTATCACTGTAGTTTGTCACTTGAGGACAAGTGAACTGTTCTTTCTTTGCTTAAGGACAAGCAAAACAGTAAATTTGGGGGAGTTTGTTAGTCGTCTTATACAACTAACTTTTGTATAGAAAGCATTTTCCAAAACTTGTATAGTTCCCCCAATTTATGGTTATTTTGTAGTGATTTTGTAAATAAATCTTGTTTTATTGTTAAAGTTGTCTCTAGAATATTTCCATTGGATTTAATGATGAAATATGTGCAATTTCAGGTGAAAAAGAGGCTAAGTCATAAAGTGCTAAAAGTGACAGTTGAGCTTAGCTCATCAGTGGGATAAGTGCGCATCCACCACTAAGTGCAGCTTCAGCGCAACAGAAAAATCTGGCAGAGCATCAATAACAAGGTCGCATGCTAAGCGCAATAGTTGTCTTCAGCCAGGCTCAGCGCACGACTGGCGCTAAGCTCAAATCCACTTACTTGCACTAAGCGCGACGGTGGTGCTAAGCGCAATGTCGCGGATTCAGAGCTTATTTAAAGCAAGTCTTGCGTAGCATTACGGTACAAAATTTTAACAACACTTTTGCAAAGGATTCCAGAGCACACAATAGTGCCTATTTTGGGAAAAGAGCTCTGGAGGCAGCAAGAGGAGCAGCTTTTGCAAAGATACCTAGGTTTTGTAATCTCATTATTGTTAGAGTTTTTTTTGTAATGGTTGGCTAAAGACCCTTGTTGGGGATTTCTAAAGAACATCTGATGTAATTACTTTAATATCTAATTGATTGTGTTTCTTGTGTTCAATGCTTCTTTTAGTGCTTAAATTGTGTATGCTCTTGGTCTGATCAACCATTTGTGTGCCTGGTTAGGTGACTTTAGCATTTGGAAATGTATTGTTGCCTTAGAACTTGGATGAAGTAGAATTGAAACTTAGTCTTAAATGAGGGATCTGCGGATTAAGTTTTGGTTTCAAATATGCTATTACAATAATGATGTTTGGTCTAAGTCTAATCCAACAAGAGGGATATGAGGATAAAGCTTAGGCTAAATTAGTCTAAACTTTCGTAAGCTATTTAAGCTGAGTCTAGTCCAACAAGAGGGATCTGAGGATGAAGCTTGGATTGATTCAGTCTAACTGGGGATCGAGGTTTAGTAATTTAGGCTACATCATAGAACACAAAAGCATGATTAATTAGAGAAACATCTTTATATACATCAGCTGGTTTGTTAGAAAGACCCAACACCTTTACCTACTGCTGTCAATCTTACTTACTTGCATTTTTACTATGTTTAGCCTAGACTTAGTTTAATTTTGTTCTAAATCATCAATTATCAATGTTTCTTTCGAGAATGCCTTATTTTTGAATTTAACCCTATCTAAGACTAGTTCCCTGAGTTCGATATTCGGATTCATCCGTTTTAATTTTAAATACTTGACGATCCGGTGCGCTTTCCGGCAAACCAGATTTCCCTTGAACATATTTGTATAAAGAAAAAGTGGACCAAAAAGTAACTGCAGGGGAAATCCAACAGCTTCCTTTCTCCTAGCGGGCATCCTAAGATCCCTTCGAACTCTTCTATGGTCGGTGCCAACTGAAAATCTCTGAAAGTGAAGCATCTGAGCGACTGGTCATAGTATTGAGCGAGGGATGCGATGGCTTCAACGAACACTTCTACCATGTCCAACTCCCAGATTTTCCCATACGCCTTGCTGAAGGCTTGATGTCCAACTTGATCCATCCGTTGTCCTAGTTCTCGCAAGCTGGCTAGTTCTAGGTTCTTAACTTTGACATGATAGAACCTCTTTTTAAAGGAGGGTGCTTGGTCCGACCCCATGTTTCCGGGAATGAAAATTTTGATGACCAATACTTCAACACCCTATCATAGAGGAGGTATGATGAATGCATCAGGGCATGTTTATGCTATGCATGACAAATGCATTTGTCTATGGACACAAGGTCTCAGAAGACCATCTCTTTCTTACCCATAATGCATTGGGTATCACGGTTCATTTGCAGACATTACCATGGTGCCAAATGCATGTAATTAAGAAAGGATGCAGACTTTCCGACTTCTCGTGCCAAAGATGACGAAAACAAATGCAAGACATGAGCAATGACACAGTATGAGTATGCATGTGGGAAAGTAATGACTAAAGACAACAAAGAGCATGTGGTTGGTAGCATAAAGAGAAACAAGCTAAACGAATGAGCATAATAACACAATGGCTTAATGCCAAAATGCCATGTGTGAACATAATAGCATGGTAAACACAAGAATGATGTACACAATCACGAGGTCATAAAGATATGCATGACTAGATCAAGGAAACAAAACATGGTGTGTTTGTTTTGTGTCCCTAATTTAGGAACCTAATGGAATGGATTAAAAGTTTTCTATTTAGTGAAAACTCCCAAGGGTGGTAGTACATAACTTTCAAAGGTTTCTAGAGGTATCATCCCCTTTGATATCAAACATTGCGGCGGTAGGGACTACCAGCAGCAACATATCACCAAAAGAGGAAAACTCTATATGAGGCTTCACTGTTATCAAGCGAGTCGGAGACCCAACATGACCACAGATCGACCTCCACTTCCTATGTCTTACACAGACCCGGGTATAGGGCCTAATAACTCACTGTGTGTGCAAAGGTGTAGGTGTCATGTGTGCATAGAACAAACAAAAATTTCTAATTATGCATGTAATAGGTAGGCAACCACATACCAAATACAAAAACACAGAGAAAAAAGGTATATAGATATGGACAAAACAAGAAAGATAAAAGGGAAAAGGAAAACTAAATAAAGAAGAACTCACGATAAACATTGCACATTGATCGAATGGCTTAACTCTCTAAAAAAATTCTCAGTGGAGTCACCAACTGTCGCAACCCATCCTTCGGCGGGAGGGCAAGGCGAGATAGAAAAGAGGCATCTTCCAAGAAGGAGAACGTGCGAAAGTCGCCGCCAATGTTTATTCGAGGAAAACGTTAGCAAAAACCAAAAAGAAAGGTCTGTGAATTTTGAAAATAAGGGTTCAGGAGTTGTTAACGCATTAGGAAGCTATTAGCATCTCACACGCCCGTCACAAGGGACGGTAGCCTTTAATCGAGTGTGCGCAACGTGGCTTCCAAATTGTTTATTTTCCTTTTTTGTATTTTTTTTTACTTTTTGGGGTCGACAAGAGTGTTGTCCTTGATCCTACATATCCTCAAATGCAATGAGGAATTGAGACCTACGTAGTTCTTTAAAGTGAGAAAGGTGTGTGTTGAGTTGATTTTAGGCTTTTTTGAAAGATTCATTTTTAACTAACTAGAAAAAAAGACCGTTAAGGCGTTGGACCTTGAGCGATCTCAAGAGACTTTAATGAAAAGAAATTAAGTTATATGTTGATTTCTTCTTAGTTTTATTCATTAACTTTCAATCTCTTTAGAAAGATGATTTACGACACTAATGATCAGTTGAGGTTTACTTTACAAGAAGAAAAGGGATTACTGATGATAGAAAAAGGAGATGAAGATGCACAAAACAACAAAGCGGACCCCTAAGGGTGCATAGACCGTATCCAAATCCTTAAAACAAATACTAACCGAATGATGAACGAAGAACGATGTAGAAGTCGATTAAGGTCACAATTCGGTAGCGCCTCAGCCTCGTTTTCTCTTCTTTCTTCTTCTTTTCACTTCTTTCTCTCAAAATCTCTCAATGCTGAACCTTGGAACCCTTTACTCGGCCTCCCTCACGCCTATTTATAGCAAAAAAGGGCACTTGGTGGACTTAGAGCTCGCCCAAGCGAGCTGGTTCCTTCAGCCCTATCCAATTTGGGGGCCTAGGCGAGCCAGAGGGTAGCTTGGGCGAGCCAGGGTCCAAAAAATTGCCTGGAATGACCCTTTTGCCCCTCCCCTTGGGTATTTTCCGCATCCTTGACCAAAACATCGAACGATCTCATGCCTTGTGCAGAAACTGGTGTCAAACAATACCTTTCGGTTAGCGAGAATCAAAACATCAGCAAATGATAGTTCCCGAACGAAATTACGGTCTGACAACTAAAAATAGTGAAATTCAAATAAAGTAAAAACTTATCAAAATGCATAAGAAAAATTATAAAGGCTAAAATAGCAAACTCCGGTAGTTACTTCTTTCTCAGCCAACTCCATTTAAGAAGTCCACATTCTAATGTCATTCATATTTAATAATTTATTTAAATGAACAGTCTATAAATGCATTTTCAATGCATATGGTATGGCAACAACCATAGGTTATTGCTTCCTGAACCTCTCATTATTTGAAAAAAAATAAGTGAACGGAAAAATATGCTCCTCACCATCAGAACTTAACTTAGGCTTCTTCTTTCTTTTATTCTGCTCTACAACACCTCCTCTTCCCCCCTCCTCGCTGCCCCTGCACCCCTGCAACTCCATTGGCTTCCTACACCTCTTGTTCTGCTTGTTCGTGAGTAGAAGGAGTCTGAGATCACCTACTTTGACCATTTTTTTCAAAGAGGTAGTTGTATGACTTCGTCCTCACTACTAGAAAAATGCTTTTCTACGACGGTTATTTTGAACATTCAAAGACGATTTTGAACTGTTTGTGAAGGCAATGTCACGAAAAGTTTTGACTTTCCACGACGGTTCTTAAAAGAATATCTTAGAAAGGCTATCTAAGACGGTTTTTAAGCAAATAACTGTTTTAGAATGGTCACACTAAAAACTATCTTAGAATATATTTTTTTTAAAAAAATAAAAAATTGAGATTTCTAAGACGATTTTTGGAAAAACATTTTAGAATGTCTATAATCTAAGATGATTTTTCAAAGAACCGTCTTAGAATTTTAAAAAAAAAATTAAAATATATCAACGATTTCTAGATGATTTTTCCAAAAACCATCTTAGAATGTAGACATTTTAAGACAGTTGTCACACCCTAATTTTGTCCGGGGACCATTGTTTGTTGGCATGCGACTTTCGCTTGACCACCTCAAAATGTTTAACACCCATCCTTGTGGAATCCGTAAAGTTCTTAGATGTTTCGAGAAGAAACCGGTCAAAAACACAAAAATAGGAGTGTATTTAGCAAAGTGGGGTGTATGTAAATAAATTGTTACACTCTAATTTCATCCGAGGACCATTGTTGATCGCTTCGGAAGGCTTAACACTCATCACGGTGGAATCCGTAAAGTTTCGTGAGATTTCGGAAAGAAAACGGCCAAAAACACAAAAATGGGGGGGGGGTGAACTTGTCAAGATAGGGGTGTAAATAGCAATTCGAATCTAGGCTCTTCCATAACATTTTGGAAATTGGTTTGCTTAAGGAGGAAGTAACTGGGCGGCAAGCTCCTCCATGTTGTTGAAAAATGGTTTCCGTGGCTTCCGTAATGCTTCCGTAAAATTTCCGAAAATCTTGGATAAGCATATTTCACTTAACATTGGGGAAAGGGAAGATAAAAAAAAGATGAAAATCAAATCCGAAACACTTCCATAAGGCTTCCATAACTTTTCCGTAAAGTACGAAAAGTGGGGTGAACTTAGTAATTGGGGTGCGCTAAGAAATCTTCCTCAAGAAGCCTTTGGGCGGCTAGCACCTCTCTTTTTCCCTATAAATAGGGGAGGGGGCTGTTTCAAATATATTCATGACCCCTAAGCTATGCATTTTGCCTATTTTGGGCAAAAAACACGTTTTCGTGAAAAAAAATCAAGTCGAAGTGCTTCTGTAACGCTTCCGTAAGCGATTTTGTGGAAATTCTCCATCGTTTTTCATCATTCTTCATCGTTCTTCGTTCGTTCTTCATCGTTCTTCAGTCTTCAACCGGTAAGTTCCCGAAATCGAATCTTTTAATTCATTCTATGCATCCTTAGTGGTCCCTACTTGTTTTGTGTACTTTCACTTTAATTTCGCTTACTTTCAGTTTTCTTTTCTTCTGCTTTAACGAGATTTTTACCGTTTATTTAAGCCATTTTCTCACCTAATAAATGATAAAATGAATTTCAACCGATCATTTGTGTTGAAATCTTGTTTAATCACTGTTAAAACAAAATCTAATCGATCGTTCATGCTGTAACCACGGTTAAACCAAAAAAAGGCAAAATAATAATAAAATAGTCAAAATATCTTGAAAAATAATGATAAAATAATCAAAATATCTTTGAATAAAGAATTAAAAAATCAATCGGACGTTTTTCTTTGGAAGTTTTCTTGAATGAATTGAGTAATAACCAAAGTGAAACTAAGGCTAAAATCAACTCACAAATCAAGTTTCATCCGCAAAAGTCACTCAAAACCATTTTAAGGTCCAACGCCTTAAACGGTCTTCTTTGCTTTTATCGGTTAACATGGACCATTCAAAAGCATAAAATCAACACATAACTTTACCGCTTTTGCAAGAACTACGTAGGTCTGATTTCCTCATCGCAATTGAGGATACGTATGAGCAAAAGCCTCGCTTTTGTCAACCACCCAAGGAGATCGTTAATGGTTCAACGCCTTAACATTTCTCTACTTTCAAAAACCAAGAGATCGTTAATGGTCAAACGCCTTAACGTTTCTCTCCTTTCAAAATCAAAAGATCGTTTAATGGTCCAACGCCTTAAATGACCTTTTGTTCGATTAAAATATATCTTGCGAAAAAAGATAAAAACTACTTAACCAACGTTTAGTTCTCAAAGAACTACATAGGTCTGATTTCCTCATGGCAATTGAGGATATGTAGGAGCGAGAGAAACACCCTTGTTGACCACAAAAAAGATAAAAAAATACAAAAAGACATAAAAAGACATAAAAACATAGAAAAGGGAAAAATACATAAATTTGAAAGTCATATTTGCACACTTGATTGAAGGCTGCCGTCCCTTGTGACGGACGCGTGGAGTGCTAATACCTTACCCGTGCGTAAAAATAACTCCCAAACCTTTCATGCTTAAAGTTCGTAGACCACACGTTGATTTTTCCGACGTTTTCCTCGAATAAACGTTGGTGGTGACTCCGCGCATTTTCCTCCCATGGAAGACGCACCCATGAGCCCCACGTCGCCCTCCTACCGAAGGGTAGGTTGCGACAACGGTTTTTCAGAGAACCATCTTAGAATGTTTCTTTTTCTAAAAATAATATATTGAGTATTCTCTAAGACTGCTTTCCCAAAAAACCATCTTAGAATGTAGACATTCTAAGATGATTTTTCAGAGAAACTGTCTTAGAATGTTTTTTTTAAAATAAAATATATTATGGAACTTATTTTATTTATCTTATTTTAAAATTTACATAAATTTAAAATATCTATGAAAAAATGTGCTATACATGTAGAGATTAAATTAAAAAGGCACTACACGTATAAAAATTATGTTAATCTTATTTTTAGTTGAACCAATAAAAAGTGGTCAAATGTATTTCAAATTCATGTAAATATATCTATTTTTTAGTTCTTGTAATATTTGTAAGTATAATTTTTATGTATTTCAATAGTATATAATTTTTCACACTATCAATTAATGAAAATTAGCATTATTGATAAAAAAAAATGCAAACACAAAGTAGAGGAATGTTAAAAATGTTTCCTTCTTCGGTAGGCACATGATTAACTTATTAAAATGTTTTAGACATGACAATTCTTATTTATATCATGCAAATAAAGCTTAAGGTAAAGGCACTACCTTCTCATAAAAAAATTCTAAATGTCCATGAGACTGCTTACAGGTCCTATGAGAAAAAAAATCAATATAATAATGAGCAAAGGATATATTTTTAAATGAATTGTTTAGAAAGAGTTTTTATTTTGAGAGTGAAGGTCCTTTAATTCAATAAATATATGTCATGTGAATCTTGCCAATGCCCTGTATTCGTATGCTATATGTGTTGAAAAGTTACAATAATTTAAAAATATAAATTTCACACATCAATTAATTTAAAAATATAAATTTCATCTCATTTTATTATTAACTTTTCTTCTATTTCAACTCAAAACGAACAGGTCTAAGTAATCAAATCAAATATCATATTTCCAATACCTAAATTAAAATTATTCAAATTATGGAAACATGCCTTGAAGAAATTCTGAATCTTGAACGTGAATTAATGCACTAAATGGAAAAAAAATGTTGCCAATTCATCTTAATTGATATATATTGTCACTAACTTGGCTGTGCAAGCAAGGAGTAGGTTATTTCATGCATCCCGGTCCTGTGACAAACTACTGCTCCTTGCTTCCCTTCAACTTTACATGCATGCTAAGTGAACCTCTTGGCCAATTTTAACTACAAACAGAGGCAGCAGACCAAGGAACTTCCAAAAAAGGGAGAACAATAATTACATCAAATAAAGAGAAGTTATGAGATATTTTGTGAAATTTAAATGTAAATTAGTAGCAAAATATGTAGTATAAGTCAAACTAAGTGACAATATATATTCTAAAGATTAAAATAATATGCCCCATAAGAATTCCTCTTATTGTGAAGGGATAGTTACAAATATGAAATATAAGGTAGAGAGGAAAGGAGAAATGTTGATAAAAAGAGTGGATGGATGAATCTTTAAATATTCAGCATCTAAAAAGTTTTGTTGAAGCTAGAAACAAAACATGTCAACATTCTATCTTGTAAGTCAAGGAAAAATACCTCTTTATCTTGTTCTGTATTTTCCTTTTCAAGAAACCTTATCCGACTTAGTGCAGTGGAAAAGTTAAATTAGAAACAAAAAAATTTGACCAACTTTTTGTGTAAAAATCATTTTAACTAATATAATCTTTTCATCTCCACATCATTGACTAATCAGGTTTTATGAGAGTGAGATTCTTTCAATGATGTTCCAAAAAATTATGATAGCACGAAAAAATTTTACACCTACAGTTGATCAAGATTAAACTATAATACATATCGAGGAAGGGATAACAGCTCTAACCTAGATATTTGCTCATCAGTTTGATCACTAGTGCTTTATGAACAAGCATTCTTAGGAAAATTGTCAACTAACAATAATCTCTCTTTCAAAGCTTGGAATTCCATTTTAAGTGAATCACTAACTAACCAATGTGTTCTCACCTCCTCATCTATTTCATGTACGTAAGACCAATGCATTCTAGTCAGTAAGAAGCTAATAAGTAGAAGACCAGTTCAATTATGCTTCTGAGACATTCTAAGCAACCAGCATGAAAGGTAGTGTTATTGAACATTAATAATATTACTGAACTTCACCACTTTGAATTACTTCCTTTAAACTTATTATGTACACAGGGAATCATACATGAAACTAACCTTTTAGTCTAAAAAATTTATAAGAAAGCAAACAAGTTAAGCATTGAGGAAAGGAACTTTTGGCTCCAATTTCCTAGCTTGCATACTTTCCAAGAGTTCTCTGGGAGAGTAACAATTACATAATGTACTTTAGCTAAGAGCATGTTCCCAATCTTTTGAATCAATTAAAAATAAATAGATGAATTTTGTACAATGTAATGCATGATTAATGTATGCCTCCCAATTTATTAATTAGTCTGCCAGAGGACCAGATCCAAAGGATAGTCTTCCTCCTGAAGCTAACATTATGAAACCCAATTTGGTAGCTCCTAGAAATTTTATATGGGCACATCCAGATATGGCAACCAATCTCTGCGAGTAAAATGGTAAGAAAAACATTAGAGACTTGATGAGGCAAAATCATATGCCATGATAAATGCTTGGGATATTAAAGTGGACATTAGGAAACTTCAGGAATCAAATACTGGGAATCTTCAGCACCTGCAATGACTAACACTAGAATGTCTCCTATAGCTTGTAACAATGATTCAGCATTTTTAGCCGAAAGGATGGTTTCAGACGACAATTTACTAATCTCGTGAAGTCCATTATCCCATCCTTCAACAGATAGTGGAGCCTATACACATATCATCCCATCCTTCAATAGATAATGGAGCCTATACACATAACAATGGTCACATATAGCACTAGTTAATAAATTTTTTAATCCAAAAACACGCTCAATAGAAGTTATTCAATATAAAACATAAAAAATAAAGAAAATTGTATATTTATCCATTGTGCCTAACTATGTAAATAAAACAAAAACCAAATTTTGGGTGTTCTTAGGCACTAAATTTGTTATTGCTCATTGGGTGATTTCGGTAGAATCGTACCAAGCTCGCCGATTCACCACTTGGGTGATTTATGTTCTTAATAGAGGGCGAACCAAATGCTTCTTTCCATGTGAGGTATGCAAAAGTATTCTTGCAAAGGATGGAACCACTTCCTTGACAAGCTAACATTTAACAATACAATCCCCTTCAAATTAACCAGAATGGACACAAAACAGTAAGAAAAACAATTGACAGAAAGGAGCACAGAGTCACAGTTCCAAGGTAAGGACCATGCGAGAGAGCAGGATCATCACAAATGGAATAAACACCTACAATCACAAGAGAAAAACAAACAAAACATGAGAACTACACTACCCAACATGCAAAGATTATAACCCCATTTTATACAAGCACTTCATTCTACACAATAATAACTATTTATTTTATCCATAAGAGTGACAAAAAAAGGTAACCCCGCAATTTTCGATAAACTCAAACTTAAACTCTATCATTTTAGGTAGAGCAACTGACGGTCCTGACATCGACGGTGCACCATGCTCCTGTTCGTCGGGGGACTCAACTCGAAACCCTGCGTGAAGCTACTAGCAAAGGCCGGCGTGAACTTGGATCATTGCGACCAGAGTGGCAGCCTTACGGTGTTACACATGGCGGTGGGGTATGTGAGGCCCGACATGGTGAAGGTTTTCCTAAATCTCAATGCATATCTCGAGGTGGCGGATGACCATAGGAGAACGATGCAGTTCGGGCATAGGATTGTACTTGAAGGAGTGATTAAGGTTTTGGAAGGGGAGGTATTTGAGTATGCAGAGGTGCAGGAGATTCTTGAACGGAGAGGGAAGGGTGAGAATTTGGAGTACCTTGTGCGGTGGAAGGACGGCGAAGCAAACGAGTTTGTAGCAGAGGATTTGTTGGCCTTAAGTATAGAGAGTGAGAGGGAGAGTGAGAATATAGAGAGGCATGAGAGAGTAGAGGGAGACATCAAATATTAAAAATTATGGAAAACCTTATAAACCGTCTTAAAATGATAACCTTCTAAGACGATTTTCGCAAAACCGTCTTGGAATGATAACCTTCTAAGATGGTTTTCGCAAAACCGTCGTAGAATGGTTGTATTTATTTATGAAAATGCCATCACATTTCTTTGTGAGATGATTTTTCTATCAATTGACGTAAAATCAAAGTCCTAGAAAAGCATTTTATATAGTGCCTTTTCCTTCTTTTTTTTCCTATTTTCGGATAGCTTGATCTGGTTTGTGTTTTGTTGTATCCGGATCAAGCAATCTGTAATTGGGCAAGCAATTGTCACTTTTCCCTTTTGTTTTTCTATTTTTTGTAACATTTCTAGATAAATTGATCAGGATTGTGTTTAGTTGTATCCAGATCAAGCAATTCATAATTAGACAAAGAAATCCATAAATATATTCCAGATTGCATGATCTATAATACACCAAATGATACGGATCATGCAATCCATAATAGATTTATGGATTGCTTCTGTAACATTTCCGGATAGCTTGATCCAGATTGTGTTTGGTTGTATTCGAATCAACCCATTCGTAATTGGACAAGGCAATCCAGAAATGTATTATGGATTGCATGATCCATATTGCACCAAATCTTACGGATCATGCAATCCAGAATACATTTTCGGATTGCCTTGTCCAATCACGGATAACTTGATCTAGAATAATGTAAGTCAATTCGGAAATCAGTTTTGGATTGACTAATCCATAACTTATTGTAATATTACGGATCAACCAATCCATAACGCATTTACGAATTGACTTACATTAATCTGGATCATTTGTTTCATAATTTTATTTAGGAAATTTAAATGTAAATTGATATTGAGGAAATTGTTCTTTTAAAATAGTATTTAGCAACCTATATTTGTAATTTTAATTGATATTTAGAAAATTATATTTGTCATGATAGGTTAATTGATATGTATGATATTGTAATAGTTAGGATAGGTTAATCACGTTGACTTTGACTCTGATTACAAATGTTAAAATGTCTCAGACTACACAATATTTAGACTAACTTTAAAATGTGTTGACTCTAACTCTGATTATTGTACGTTCATCTTATCGTTTATGCAGTTATGCCACATACAACAGGTGGTGACCGCACCAGACCTACTGCATTTGTACGTAGGCGTGAAAGATGTGC
The DNA here is from genome assembly GCF_000004515.6 of Glycine max. Classification (NCBI taxonomy): domain Eukaryota; kingdom Viridiplantae; phylum Streptophyta; class Magnoliopsida; order Fabales; family Fabaceae; genus Glycine; species Glycine max. The sequence continues at coordinate 13,831,854 of NC_038256.2, forward strand.
AGTTGTAGATGAGGAGCAAGAGATTTATGAAGGTCCTGAAGGTGTTGCACCTGACAATGTAGTGTTTGGTGGTGGACCCGAGGACAAATCAATCCTTATTGAATATGCTGATCACGTGGCTTGTAAACTGTGGGATGGCTTAGTATACCAATAACAATAATCTAATATTTAATTTTTTTGTTAGTTGATTTGTATTTCATAATGGCATATTCAAATATAAATTTTTGTAGGATCGTGGAGAGTTAAAGCTAGTACCACATGAAAAGAAGTTGAGGGATTTGGGCCACCCCATAAAGAGATCATGGGAGTGGTGCAGGATTTGGGGTTACTTCCATTGATAGAATGTAGTTATGAAACCGTTGACAAGGGATTTTTATCTGCTTTTGCTGAGAGGTGGCATTGTGAGACCAACATCTTTCATTTGACTATAGGAGAGATGACAATCACACTTGATGACATGTCATCATTGCTGCATATTCCTATTGTTGGTGTTTTTTATAGTTACCCATGCACGTCTAAAGAAGTGGCTAGTGCATTGTTGATGGCTTTTGGGTGTGGACAAGGAGGATGCATTTTTGGAGACTAAACAATGTATACGGGAACATGTTTGCCTATCTTGGTTGCGAGCCGTTTATGCAGATAGGTGTAGGAATGAGCAGTGGGACTAGGTTGCTAGACCTTACTTGTTGCACTTAGTGGCATGTTCAATTTTGTTAACAAGAGTTGGACACAGACCAATGTGTCATTCTTACACTATTTTTGTCACCTTGATTATTGTGGGGGATACGCATGGGGAGCAGGTGCACTTACATATTTGTATAAGCGGTTGGGTGATGCAGGTTTTGCAAATACAAAGCAACTTGATGGTTATGCAATTGTATTGCAGGTAATTATTACTATTATGGTAACCTTAAATATAGAGAATTTAATACTTGATAATCAATCGTTACTTTTGTTATTGTTGAAACAAGCATGGATCTATGAGCATTTTCCTACTATTAGCTAGAGGAAGGTGAATGGAAAATATACAAAGGGATTACCACAAGCAAGTCATTGGACAGTTGGTAGAAGATTATTATTGTTAGCCGATTATCGATCAGCACTGAATGAGTCAACCACAGATAAAGTGCATTGGATGCCATAAAAGGAGCATCGCGTTGTTCGTCACCTTGAGATGTTGTCACTATTTTCTGAATATATTAGGTTGGGGTTAGACATGCATTTACATTTTCCTAAGAGAGTATTGCACCAATTTGGCTATACTCAGACTATTCCTCAACACCCATCTATGTTTACAACGGTACAAATATCCACACAGAATGTCGACGAGAAGTGGTTGAATTTTGCATACCACTTGATCAGGTCAAATGAGATGACTAATGGGCCCTCATGCTGTGCTGCAGGTTACATGTAGTGGTATTTTAGGATCTCGCATCCGTTTGTACTCTCAGTTAATTGCATCAAGTGGTTTGTTACCCCATTGCATATATCGCTAGTTCACAACAATCTTTGTCAACACCAACAAACTTAACTCGATCCAATTCATCTTCAATATGATTCACAACATACCTTGAAACAAATATGCACAAACTCTTATACAACGTTATATTATGACCATGACCCACAAAATGAATACTTTTCTCAAATGAGGCTTTAATTTCAGTATACTACAATGTGATGAAGTTGTTCATGGCATCCCAACATTTATATAAGTCTCTCATGCTATTCTGAATCAACCTCTTTAACCTCCAATGTGCAAACTCAACTATGTTAGTCAACAAAGTTCACATTAGTTTCAATATATTACACTTTGCCAAAATAAGTATATGAAGTAAAATACATGTTGTTTGTTATGTTCCCTAAGTGCATACCTTGAAACAAATTTGCACAATCTCTTATACAATGTTATATTTTGATTGTGAACCACAAAATGAATACTCTTCTCTAATGAGGCTTTAATTTCAATATACTAGAATGTGATCAACTTGTTCATGGCATCCCAACATTTACACAAGTCCCCAATGCTATTCTAAATCAACCTCTTTAAGCTCCAATGTGCAGACTCCTTAACCGACAAAGTTCACATTAGTTTCAATATATTACACTTTGTCAAAATAAGTATATGAAGTAAAATACCTGTTGCTTATTGTGTTCCCTAAGTGCATAACTTTATCCATCCATACTTTTACAAAACATTCCTTGTGAGGGATCAACCATGTATTCTTCACATACTCAACAAAGTACTCCCATGGTGAACATACAATTCCAAACATCTTGACACGCCCCTTATACTCAGACTGACTAGGGTAATCTTTAACACTACCCGGTGCATCCATGACTTGGTCCCATGCCTCTTTGGGAGAAATGTAAGTCTTGCATTTCACTTTGACATTTTTGTCAATGTGAAATTGGCACAATAAACTACTAGCTTCAGTAAATACATATTTCACTGCATTCATCAAGGCTAAATCTCTATTAGTGACAATCACTTTAGGCAATCCATCAACATTGAAAAAGTCCTTTTAGCTTCTAAAGTGCCCAAAAAAAGTTATCCTCTCATTCATCCTATACAAAAGCCTTAGAAAATGTCATTCCAATAGGAGTCACACCAAAAATCTCAAATGATGGTAGTCTATATCTATTAGTTTTGTAGGTATTGTTCATCCTTCATGATTTAGTCAACCAACATATGGATGACCAACCAATGACTCCGATAAATCATGATAATGCGCCTCACAAATTAACTTCAATATCCATCATTCATCATCCTTCAATGGTCTTCCTCTCAGCCTAAAGGGCAGTCACACTTTATAGTTCCACTCACTGTGGTTTGTAAGTCTTTTTTGTATTGCCTATACTTTCCACCCCTTTCACAGGCCAACACAATAAATATCTTTCATGCAGGTTGTCTATTTGATGTATCTGATCTCAAAATGACAACAACAAAACCCATTTCAATAATTCATCTTGAGTAGCAAAAACCTATATACAAAACATACAACATCAATATGCCAATGTACAATATTTTCAATGTATTATAAACAAAAAACAAACACAACAATTACCTATGTAGTTATGAATGCTTCACTACAATCAACAATTTTTCTTGTCTCTTGTCCATAATGAATATAAATATCTTCATCTATCCATGCCAGCACCCATATGCACTTCATCTAACATCTTCCTCACATAATCGTCCTCCAGATAAACCTTTCAAAAGTAAAAAAAGTAAGTTATTGGACAAAAATTATCCAACATATTCAAAATATTATAATAGCCTCAATTTATAATTAATAACTAAAATTAATTAAAATACCCTAAACCAACCTTCAACATAAGACAATCAGGTGAAAAAAAACTAAACAGGATTGACTAATCTGGAACTTGAAAACAACAATTATGGATTACCTGATCCATAATTATTTTCAGACTAGGCAATCCTGAATTGTTGTTTGAAGTTCCAGATTAGTTGATCCAGTAGTAACAATATAAAAACTGAATTCGAATAAAAAAAAATCTAGAATTATTATTACACAATTTCGGATTGATTGATCCAAACTTATTAGGAAATAAAAATAAATTTTGGATCAAAAAATCTAGATTCGTATAAGAAAAAATCCAAATTATCTCAATTAAAAAATTATGGATTTTTTAAAAGTGGGAGACAAAATGTCTCAATTAAAAATAGGGGATTAAAATTATGAACTTTTTAAAAGTAGTGGGTGACATATCTCAATTAAATAATAATTAATTTATTAGCCAACCCAATTTTGTATCCTTGGCCTATGTCCAATTTGTCATTTGGGAACCAACATCGGGGTCTAGGGTTTCTTGCATTCCTTTCTTTCTTGTTAAAGTTCCTTTTTGTCTTCCATTGGTGGTGGCCAAAAGCATTGCTTTCCTAACTTCACAAATGGAAACCCTTCAACATTCATTAATAAATCCTATTGTATCCTTGATTAGTATTCACAAGATGAAAACATAGATCAAATCATTAAAAGTCTGCTTAAACTTCATATAAGTAATACAATTCCAACATTTGTCACGCTCAACATAGGCATTCCCAGACTTAGGTTTGGACTTGGATTCTTAGAACCATCCAAGTGATACTTAGTGTTGTTGCGCTAGGGTTACAAACTTACTTTCTCAAGCTCTCATGCTTAATACTGGTGTAAGCCCCCCTTAGCATGAATGTGCAGTAATTGGGAATCCCTCTATGAAAGTCTAGTCTCAGTGCTTAGTGGATGGTGTTGAGCTTAGGTTATCATGCTCATGGTGGACTAGGTCACACTTACCATGGAATGCAAGGACATAGAATCACTCATTTCTTGAAGTTCTTCGCTTAGTGTCATAAAAAAATACTTAGCTTGTATGCTAATGCATTATGTGAACCATGCCACACTCAACACGAAAGCCCTGGGCATCCACCCCAAGCCTCACAAAGCTTATGCTCAATATGGATGCACCACTCTTAGCATGAATTATGTTTTTTTGTATATCATAATGTGTGAGATTTTGCATTCCCATGGTTGTAATGCTTGTAGCATCAAATCCCCATCAAAGAACTCATCAATCATGCAAATCATAGAAAATCCCAAATTAACCAAATATGGTTCAAAACTTATTTACCCCTAAAATGAACACCAACAACATATATCAAGATGGGAAAAAGGAATAAGATGGAAAAGGAACACTCAAGATGTGTTCAAAGTAAGTGTGGGTGTCTCCTTCTATTCCTCTCTCCTCTTTCTCCTTTTTTTTCCTTATCTTCTCTTTCATCTCTTTTAATAGTGAAAATATGTGTGTGAGGGCTGAGTGAGTGTCTTAAAGGGGTTTGGGCTTTTAATAGTGAAAATGTGTGTGTAAGGAGGCAATTTCTTTGGCCCATGTTAATTTGGGTGAGTACCAGTACCTCAATGAATATATTTTAAACATATATATAAATAAACTTTACTAAATCATAGGTTTTGTAGTTGAGTTGATCATATAATTGTTTATTTCGTGGAATTGATATAAACTTGAATCATATATAATACATATTTTTATAATAATTACATTTAAAAGAGGATAATATTTCTTTTTGGAGACAAAATTTGCACATAGTGTGTGTGTTGACAAGCATTTGTTTACATACACTCGTTCAATAAAAAAAGCATGTAAGAAAGGCACACCATAAGTATTAAGGCAATTATAGTTATAACTTGTTAGCACTCTTATGTCATTTGTGAATGCTAAGTTTGTTGGTTGACAACTATTTTAGCTTATGTCTTTCGAATGGGCCATACATAACTCAACTTAATTGCTGAAATAGAAACAAATCCACTTGAGACACAATGGGGGAAATTGCCCCCACAAACTTTTAAAACCATCTCAATGTAATATACAAGTGCAATTATAAATTGTTCTTGTAATATGAAATTTAATATAAAAATTTTATTTGGATTTTCAATATATATATATATATATATATATATATATATATATATATATATTTAATTTATAATATAAGTATTGTCCCAACAAAATTTTGTATGTGAGTATTGCCCCCACAACATAATATTTATGGGTCTATCATTGTGTCAAAAGCGCCCAAAAGGAGGGCCCAACATGGAAGGCTAATCATCAAGACAAAATTTTGAATATAATGGGGGTGATTCCTAGGCAAGGTAAGAGGCACCTAGACGAATTATAATCACTTTCCCTAAAAACATTGTGAGTGGGTAGTAATTTTTCTGGGAAATGACTAACAGTTGCAAACCTTTTAAATATATATATATAGGGATCCACTTACTCCAAGGTTAAGTTTAAGAAGTTTCTCCCAATTTGGACCTTTATCTTATTGTCTGTTTGTTTCCCTAATTTTATGTTTGTTCGAAATTTAAATGTGCTACCAATTTGTTTCTTTTTGTGAGACTTACAATTTCTCTCATAATTAAATTTTTAAAAATATATTTCGACATGAATGGGCATTGAGCGACCATCAAGAAGAGAGGATCCAAGTTGGAACAAGATAGTGATTATATTGCAATCGACAATTCAAGATGTGGTTTTTTGTTCATAGTGGACTAGGTCGTGGCGTCTTGCACTAGGTAGTTATGGCAGTAGAGCATAATAGCCAGGGGCGTCTCGAACTAAGATGTGATGACAACACAACAGACATGGTGATGGCGTCAATAGACAGAGCTACTAGCTTATTTGTGGGAGAGAAATAACACTACAAAAAGAGTTGCATGATTGTTTGCTCAAGATCACCTAGTAGTAGGGTTGAGAAGAAGAGGTCATGTGTGAATAATTAGTTATTTATGTTGGGAAATATGTCTGACATCTTTAGTTTTTAGAAAAGAATAATTTAATTTATCTTTTAAGGTTATTTGTTTTAAATCTTTATGATCTCTTTTAGAATTAAAAAGGATATTATCTTTCCTAAGATATTATCTAGATTTAAAGATATTATCTTTCTTAAGATATTATCTAGATTTAAAGATATTATCTATATTTAGGACTTGTTTCCTTTTTCATATTATGATTTTCGATCTATAAAGATGAGTTTCTTGATATTAAAAAAATCAGCCACTTGAAGAGGGGGTCACTCCACCTCCCAATTGGAGAGAGGGGTAATGCCAATGGGTTTCCAAGTTCCGCAAAAACCTGTTAAATATGAAAATGAGTTTGACAAGTTTCACAAAAACTTGTAACATGAGTTTGACAAGTTCCACAAAAACTTATAAGGATACACAAGTTTTCCTTTCATAAAAACTTGTAATGATTAGGAATTTAAATATTGAGAAGCTCCTTACATCCTCCATACAAAATATCTCCTTCCTTTTATGAATATATCTTATATCTCATACACAAATATAGCATATCAGATTAATCTGGGCCATATATTGTTTGAAGTAAAGTAAACGGTCTAGATTAGGAGTAACTTTTTAAACTTACTCTTGAAGTAAGTGGATCCCCTCCCGCTCCCATGTCCCATATATAAATCAATTTACACACATACACACGATGCAATACATGTATAATTGCAAATGCAAATCATTGTTTGTCTTTGATAAATTAAACTGATACATCAAAAAGCAAACTTGTTATACTAACATAACGAGCAAGAGCATCTTTCGGCCATGCACAAAAGGAAGTTACATGGCATGACAATCAACTAATACATAACAAAACTTTTATTCGAAATTGAAACCTTCATTTTAATCTAACTAATAATAGAGATTGCACAAATTGAATCTAAAGTCAATGGATTTTAAAATTTCAACACACGGATCATGCCTAGAAACCCTTCCATGGTGAAGTAGGAGGCAAGCTTCCATGGAGGAATGAAAATATCAAAGTCAGAGTCCGCGATGGTTGCCAGCTTGGAACCAGATGTCCCGCTCCTCTTACTGTAACAAATGTCACACCGTTGTATTTAACCACATATCCTCCAACCTGTGATGATGAGAAATCGACCATGTTCAAAAAGAGAAAATTAATTGGTCTAGAAGAAAATTCAATAATTCAGTATGGACATAATTTTTTTATCATGATTGTAGATACTATTTATGAAGCACGAACACTTCTCTTGTTTGTCATGTCATTGTGTTGAACACTTGTCCTACACTTCTTATTAGGGGTCTAATTTAAAGATTACTTTTTGTTTGTTTGAATACTTAAGTTATCATCTTTACACAACTGATCATACACTTGAAAAAATATAGAAAGTTGTTGGTTTAAGAAGAAGAATTTATCATCGATTTAGATATTTTGTTATATGTTACTAATATTTAATTTCATTAGAGTCTCTTGTTTGTGTATGTATATGGAGTCCCTGTTCCTTAGATTTTAAACATTAATTGTATTAAAATATCCATATCCTTGTTGTGACCCGTGTTCATATATGTCAGAATCCATACTTCATAGGATGCTGTTATATCACAATCCTTGATATTGACAAAATTATGCACAAATTAGTTTATGCGGCTGCAATTATAGTGGCAGGCTATTTTATAAAACCTTGTTTTTCATGTTTAATTAGAATATAATATATAGCAGTAGTTGACACGAACACTTTCATCTTAATGGCTTTCTGCTGTCTGTTTGGTAATCCTGATAAACCGAACCGTTTTCCAATCTCAATGAATTGCTCAAAAGACTTGAAGTTTCTAAGTTTGTAACCATGCACAGTCAACTGTGTTTTATTGCGATTGGGAACGGTTGTGTTGAAGGCAATACTCAAAAATCTTTTTTAAATATTCTTGGAGATTGAAAGACAATGTTAAAAGAAAGGAAGTAATATAAAAATATCAAGAGATTAATTTCAGTACCTCATTTCCAGAATACCATGGACGCCAAGGAACCTGGATAGGGAGCTTGAGGGTGTTGATTGAATATCTTGAAGATGTGACTGGAACAACTGAATCAGTATCACCACTGTAGAAGAACACATCATCTAAATTTAGTACTAGGAATACATAAAAACAAAGTTCAAACCTCATTATTCAACTAGAGTGACAGAATTAGTTGAATTCAAAAACATGGTTATGGGTAGGGTAGTGGAGCTTTGTCATTGGAAAAGGATTTCCCAAGGAAATCAGAATACGTAAGGCTTCCTAAAGGTTAATTATAAAAAAATCAAGATTAAATATATTTTTTTCCTTAATAAATATCTAATTTTTGTGTTTATTTCTTAATGAATTTTTGTTTTGTTTTGAGTCTATAATAAAACTAATTTTATTTTTAGTCTTTACATTTAGTTTTACTCTTTGATAAATTAACAAATTTTATTAGTGACTAATAATAAATGAAAAAAATTATCAGAGGGAAAATATAAAATTCGTTTATTTAGAGAGACTAAAAGACTATGTTAAGACTAAAAGTAAAATTGTTGTTATATTAATTAGGAATTCAACCCAAACAAAAATTATTAGAAAATAAATAAATAAAAAATTGAATATTTATTAGATATATTTAAGCCTAAAATAAAAGTAGAAAAGTAGATAGCTATTCAAGGGTAACTATGTCATTATCATGGTTCTAGTGGCTTCAACTAGTCATGGCATTGTTCGATTATACTTTACAGAAATTGAACTTGCCTGTATATCCACAATCCAATGTCACTGTCGATGAGATACTTGATGACGGGTAGGATGCTAGCTGGACTGTCGTTCCAGTTTATTATATCACTGTAAATTTTTGCAAAATATGATATACATGCTTGGTTAGCATTTAACATATACGCAGGAATGGATGTAGGAGTGTTATAAAGGGCGCAGGATTTTTTTTTTACACAATCATTTAATTTCTAATAAATAATTATTTGATAAATAAAAATTTTCATAAAAATATTTATTATTAAACTTATGTATAAAATTAGATGTAAAATTACTACTAGAAGAAAATTAAATAAATATTAACTCAATATTCTATTTTTATTAATTTATTTTTATCAACATTAATTTATTTATAATTTATTTTATTTTTCTTCTCATGGATCTTGAGGGAGGAGGGAGACGAATGCCCCTGCTTACTCCCCTAAATCCGTCCCTGCATATACCAGTGTTTTATTTGAGAAGACGAATTTTATTTTCATTTCTTGGTTGGATAAATAATTACAAAAATGTTGCATTTTAATTTTCCTATATATACTTCTTGTTTTTAAATATTTATATAGGAAATTGCACATATAAGATTGAGTTGTTTTCATTATTTTCTATGTAATTATTTGGAAACAGGAAATAAAGTAAAAATAGTGTGATATTATTAATGATTAAAATAATAAAAAAATAAACATTCTTTCAAACATGCAAATAGGTTAGTAATGTTTTGTGATTTCCCAAGTTATTGTAAATTACCTGCAGTGGGTCCAGTTTGTGGGTTTTGCATGAAGAGCTAATTGGACCTCTGGCCTATTTAGATAGGCTTCCCCGTAGTAATCAGAACACGGGTCAAAATCATATACCTGAAATTAAGTGTCAGAGGCCATTGAAAATTACTTGTAAGCAGTGACCAAAAAAAAAAAAAAGAAAAAGAAAAAAGAGAGAGATGGAGATGGAGAAGAGAATCAGATGACAGAATCAAATTGCTTGTGTGTGATTTCTATAATCTGCTTATTTTGGTAATTTAGTTCAAAATTGGTGTCACTATTAAAATAAATAAATGAATTTCATTTCTTTGTACAATTTTGAAATATTTTGCCTATTATGAAATAATGACGATTGACGTACACCAAGATATAGGAGTATTACTTACAGAACCAGTTGATCCATTTTTAAGAGAAGAGTCCTGACACAGTGGAGCATAGATGTTATAAGGGTCTATGTTTCCATTCTCCTCAAAGGCTGTTCTTGTTGCATTGGCACATATCGCAGAAACGTTTTCAGAAGTGAAATCGCAGTACTTCTCAATCAACTCATGAGTTTGATCTGAGCTCAAAGCATGAGTCCATATGTAATCATATATCCCCTTCAAACTTGTAACATCATCAATCCAAGCATTCCCTATCTGAAATTTTCAGTACGAATCAAGAATTTAGAAAGGTGAGATGGGAAGTGACATGATATCACATAGGCATAGTTTTCAGTAAGATTCTTAGAAAACATACAGCAATGCCTTTGAGGTTAATATTTTGTTGACTGAATTTATTGTTCACCAAAATAGTGTATGCAAGCTGAGGCACATAATGGCCAGCATAGCTCTCTCCAGTTATGTAAAAATCGCGGGTTTTGTACTCTGGAAACCTCTCTAGCCAATTGATCAGGAAAACATAGGCATCTTTTGCAGTTGACTTATCTCCTGAATGCTCATAGTCAGAAATAGTATTTGAGTAGGAAAAGCCCACTCCAGCAGGGGATTCTAAGAACAACACATTTGCCACTGCATGGTGCACCATTTTTTGTTGAGTTATTCATGTCACAGAAGTTCATCTCAAAGGTTATTGAAAAACAATCACTTTGATGACAGCCTCACCTACATTCCAAGCATATTTGTTGCGATATAGTGTTTTGCCATCAGAGTTTATTCTGAAAGGTCCCAATTCCTCAAAGGCACCATACCCCAGTGAGGAACAACCAGGTCCTGTGAATTTCAAAATCTATGACTCAAAATGTTCAAGTTTAGTTTACACGGAGATGTTAATCTGTAAAGTTCAGATAACGATGATCAATATCAACCGATATTTTTGTTTCACTACTACGAAAACTGAAAAGTGAAGATATACCATCTAAATAAAAATAAGCACCTTGGTAACAAGCACGTTGATGATACAATTAATGTATTTTTTTAAGGTTTAAATATCTTTTACATTTTTGTAATTTAATATTTTTTTCATTTTTGTGTTTGTAATTTTTTTTTATTTTAGTTCTTATAAAATATGTGTTTTTTTCGTTTTTAAAGAACTTTAGATAATATTTTTTTATCTATTCAAAGAGTTGTGTAAAGTTGTTTAAGGATAAAAAACAAAAAAATGCATTTTAGAGGATTAAAATAAAAAATAATAATTTTACAAAAAGTTAAAAAAAATGCTAAATTACAAAAGCCAAAAAATATTTTTTAAAATGTTTCATATTAGTAAAAAATAAGTATTAAATATTTTTTATATTTTAATATAATAAATACATTCTTTTTCATTCACTATTTTCTACTTTTGTTTTAGAACCATGCCTTAAAGGGACAGTTGAAATTCTCCTAAAGTAAACAACATCACCTCTTATCTTGTGCTTTTTGCTTAAAAAATGGCAAGATATACATAGGAAATTAAGACACATGAAAAGAAAATGTTGAAGCAATGTCAGTTTTTTTTTTTACCTCCATTTAGCCACAATACTAAAGGTTTAGTCGAAGGGTTATATGAAGACTCCACAAAATAATAGAAAAGTGCTCTTCCGGCCTCTGGATCAACAGTGACATAGCCTGAATATTGGTCAAAATTCACCCCATAGGGTTGGCCAGGCAATGCGACAATCTTGTCAGCTTCCTTTTGCCCCTCTTGGGATGCAACATATGCAGAAGAATGAGTTTTCAACGCATCTTCCTCTGCCCAAGAAAGGGTCACAGGTGGCTTCTGCGAGCTCTTAGACAGAATCAAATCTTGAAGCTTATCAGCCTGAGTGGCTTTGCTGTAAGGAAGAAGAACCAAGAGACTCAAATTGAGCAAAAAAGCATAAAGAGAAAGCTTCTTCTTCATCTTGTTCACAACTTGGTTACTTGGTTTTTCTGTATCATAAGTTTCTATTACTTTATAGACCATAAAGAGTGACAAACAATGCAAAAGTGTTTTCTTATGCTTGGAGACCTGTGGAAGAAACGAAGAGAAAGATAACACTACACTCTGCTTTTGACGATGCATAGATCAGCCGGCTAGTTTATTTAGTTTCTCATTCAAAATGAGTTGCCTTAATTACCCTTGTTTCCTTTGTTCTAGAATCATATGAAGTTTATTAATTATTTTAGCACTTCGTCTATCTTTCTCTTATGCACTGATTTAATTGTACTTTATCGTGAACCTAGTTCCTAAACCTAAGTGATTTTGTATGACTTTATTGTTTCAGGGACTTCTTCCTTCTTCGTGCACAGCAATTAACCATGACACACACATAGACACTTTGATTTAGGACACAATTGTGTGATTAATCTCAATTGTTAGATTAAAATAAGGTTAAGATTAAAATATTTTAAATTAAAATTAAAATATTATTTAAGAATAAAATCTCTATAAGATTTATCAAATAAAAAATCAAATATCTTAAAGATTAAATTTATATCCTTTATATAAAAAAGAATAATTTATGTCAAGACTAGCACCACAACAACAATCACCACCGCGATCGTCACCATCAACACGATCGTCATTTTTACCGCCGCCACCATCGCCGATGAGGACAAATTATGATCATTGTTCCTTTCCTATTGTTATATTTATGTTAATTTCTTCTAGGCTTTGTAGATTTGTTTTAACCATGAGCAGTTAGTCTCTCCTAGTCCAAGGTTATGATGTAATTGTTCAATTGTACTCCTTCCCTTATTTTTAATGAAATTCTTTGATATTTTATGTTAATTAATTATCTATCTTATTTTTATTGTCAATTAAAACTTGACCAATCTTAACTTAATTGAATATACAATTGTGATCATCCACATGTATTTGATAGATCTAGGTAGTGAATGTTTTATACCGAATTACATGATCAAATTGTTTGGTTAATCTCCAATAGATTAGTTTATCTTTAAATTAGTCATCTCTAGACTTTATTTTATCCTTGGCCTTAAATTGGTATATTCATTATCATTGGAATATTGATTTAAGACAGAAGCATCTATTGACCTGGATCAAAGGATTTAGGTGACTTTGGGAATTGGTAATTAAATTGGGGTAGGAATTTCATAAGAACAAGGTTGGGAGAAAAGGGTACTAGTGAATCATAATCTCAAGTCGTTTTTAATATCACTCAAATTTCTCGTTTATCTGATTTTACTTGTTTTCTTTAAAAACAAAAATCACCAAAATAACTCTACTCGCTTTTAATATTCCTTCCACTGTTTTGTTTAATAATTTTAGCTATTGGGAACACAACTGGTCCCTTGGGTACGATATCCGAACTTAGGTCCATTGTTACTACTGTATAGGATACACTTGCCCTTGTGCATACATAGTTTATGCATCATTAAACAATGCAACACATGCTTGCTTCTTACTATTCCAAGACACTAGACAATTACCCAACAAGTGGCAAGTGACACTAGTGTTTTTCCTATCTAACTTGCATCCTGCAAAATCCGAATCTGAGTATCCTACAAGAGAGATCCCAGTACCTTTAGGGCACCAGAAACCAACATCTAAAGTTCCTCTAAGGTATTTCATGATCATTTTCACAGCTGAAAAGTGACACATCCAAACACTAAACATTATGTTTGGTCTACTTGCAGTCAAATAAAGTAGGGAAACCGTTGATACCGCTATAAGAGATGCAGCCTCCTTGATTTATCCATCTCAAATTTCTTGAGAAGTTCCTTGTAGTATTTTCTTTGATGGAGAAATGTTCTATGGTTCATTTGCTTCACTTGTACACCAAGAAAGTAGTTCAACTCCCTCATCATTGACATTTCTAACTACCCCTACATCTTGTGCACAAAATCTTCACAAATAAATTAATTAGTGGAAAAAATGATGTCATCAATATAAACTTGCACAAGCAAAATGTTATGAGAGGACTTTTTAATAAAAAGTGTTTTATCAACCTTTCCTCTCTCAAACTTTTGTTCAAGATGGAAGTTTCTAAGTCTCTCACTCCATTGTTTTGGTGCTTGTTTAAGTCCATAAAGGGTTTTCTTAAGCTTGTATACATGATTTGGATATTTGTGATCCTCAAAACTGGGAGGTTTGGAAACATAAACTTCCTTATCAATGTATCCATTTAGGAAAACACTTTTTACATCCATTTGGTATAACTTGAAGTTCATAACATAAGCTTAAGTAAGTAGCACTCTTAGAACCTCTAACCTAGCTAACGGAGCATAGGTTTCACAAAAGTATCTACCCTTTTGCTGGTTATAGCCATTGGCTACTAACCTTACGTTGTTTCTAGTAATCAAACCATGTTCATCCAATTTATTCTAAACACCAATTTAGTATCAATGATGCTCATGTTTTTAGTATAAGGTACCGATTCTCATACTTTGTTTCTTTTAAATTAGTTTAACTCCTCATGCATTGACATGATCCAAAACTCATCTTTTAGTGCCTTTTCTTATTGATAAGGGTTCTACTTGTGACATAAATGCATTGACATGATCAACTCATAAAAAAAACATGGACAAATTCTTCAATTTTTAATGAACTCATTGTTAGAATTGGACGATCCATCATTGGATGATTCACTCATTCCCTTTAGTTTCGATGAAAAAAAGATATAAATCTATGATTGCTAATTCTTTAAGTGTAAGAGTACATGACACATCATTTGGACCTATATTGTAATATCCTTATGAACTTTTAGTTTTATTTATGATTATCGTCCACCCTATATTACAATACTTGTTTTTATTAAATAATATCTAGTGTCAAATGCACTGTTAATAAAACATATGTTGAAAACCAGTGGCTCGTCCACCGTGCCTTTTATCACGTGTCCAAAGGACTTTAAATCACTTATATAAATCTTTCTACTATTAATAAGTGTTGTCCAATGATAAATGGATTCAATCATACTAAAATATGTATGTATTATATTGTTCTCTATTACTTGATTTAAACTAACATTTGAAATTCAGCTTGATTGAGACAAATTTTAAAGAATTTATTCAAGATCAATCTGCTATTGGAATTGTGAAACACATGCCTTATTTAGGGAGATTCACATATCTCCTCCTCCTACCTATGCACCATAAAGATTGACAATGCTAAAAAATTGAATGCACTGATCCCAAACAAGAAATAGAAGGATATCATTCTGAGAGAAACATTGAGCTTAAATAGTGTATCCTTTGTATACCAAAGTTTTTGTTCTTAGACTGGATACTAATTGTAAACACACTCTATGAGTGTTGGAATCATTTGATTCTATGTTAAAATATTATTTGTGAAAGCCAGGAATGACTTAGTGGCTAAATAATACTTGGGTGTTCTTAGATTCAAGAGGAGTCTAAGGGTTGTACTAGTAGTGGCCTAGAGAATACTTGTAATGCCAGGAGTGGTAGGACATAATACTTGATTTGTAATCAATTGTGATTAGTTGAACCCTTTATTATTGTGTAATAAAGAACTAGACGTAGCTCAAGTTGAGTCAATTAGTATAAACCAAATGTTTTGCTACTCTCTTAAGCCTTTGCCTAAGTATTCTTTAAGTTTGGTGTTGTCTCAACCTAACACACAAGTTTTTAATCAAATATGTTTTAAACTTATTATCTTATTTCTCATTGGACAACAGTATAGAAAAGATTTGTGAAAACTTATTATCTATCACTAGACGACAATCTTTGAGACTTGATATGTTTGCTAAAAACCTTCATGTAACACACTATTCAACCTCTCTTCTAGTGTGATTTATTGTACTTCAATTGGCATTCGAGTTAATTATTTTCACCAATACAAAAGAAGATCCTAATAAGCAAAAAACTGGAAGAAGGGTACTCCACCAACAAGCCTCCACTATTTAAAGGCATTAAGTATGACTACTGGAAGGAATGTATGATAACTCATTTTGAGTATATTCATATTGATGTCTGGTATATTGTAGTAAAGGAAACTACATTCCATTGGACGAGCAACTAAATGAAGTTCTTAGAACCTCATGGGCAGATGCTAAAAAATAAAGGTTCTTACTAAACTCTAAAGCTCGAAATGCTCTGTTGTGTGTTGTCTCAAATGAAGAATATACAAAAGTCCTGATGTGATCCTGACTAGGAGCGGATCGCTTGATACAAGCTACAGAGATTTGGATGATGCCACTTCCAATGAAGGAAGATAAGTCAGGGTAGACACCACAAGGATTACCTTGATAAGTATGAGATTGGTTCAACAAGGAACCCAGAGAGAAGCTCTCACCAAATTTTATGAAAATGCCAAAAGTCCCTTTATTGAAAACAAAAACCAATACTTATAGTGTATATGAACAAAAAGATAAAAATAGACATGGGTCTTCTAAACAGTTTGGGCCAAAATTACAATAAATTAAAATTATAACTAAAAAACATATTTAACTTGGGCCTTCAAATTAGTTTGGGCCTTCAACAACAATTAATAGTCTTGGTAGTGCCTCTACCTCTGGGCCTTCATCTTTCTCCACTTGGGCCTTCAATCATCATCAATGGCAGCTATACAAATGACCAGCCTTGTCTCTATGACGTGTTGGGCCTGTTTAAGTCTGTCTCTGGTCATGGGCCCTTCAAGTGCTTCATGGTCCTAGCCCTTAGTTGTGTCCTCATCACTGTGTTGGGCTTGTTTAAGTCTGCCTCTGGTCATGGGCCCTTTAAGTGCTTCATGGTCCTTGCCCTTAGTTGTGTTCTCATCACTCCTTCCTTCTTGAAAAGGATTTGCCCTCAAATCCAAGGCTCCTCCCTTTGCATAAAAAAGAGATAGATCAGACACATTGAAAGTGGCACTTACATTATACTCACTAGGCAAGTTAATCTTGTAGGCATTGTCGTTGATCTTCTCCACTTGGAATGGTCTGTCTCCTCTAGGTTGAAGCTTGGACTTCCTGTGTTCTGGGAACTTCTCCTTCCTTAGGTGTACCCAAACCCAATCACCTGGTTCAAGCACGACTTTCTTTCTGCTTTTGTTGGCTTTCCTTGCATACCTCGCATTTTTCTTTTCAATTTGAGCCTTCACTTGCTCATGCAACTTCTTCACATACTCATCTTTAGCCTGTGCATCCTTATGCTTAAACATAGCAATGTTAGGCATAGGCAAAAAATCAAGAGGAGTCAAAGGATTAAATCCATACACTATCTCAAATGGTGAACAATTAGTTGTGCTATGGACAACCCGATTATAAGCAAACTCAGCATGAGGCAAACATGCTTCCCAAGATTTAAGATTTTTCTTTAAAACAGTCCTAAGCAGTGTGCCTAAAGTCCTATTGACTACCTCAGTTTGACCATCAGTTTGTGGGTGACAAGTAGTAGAAAACAACAATTTAGTAACAATCTTACCCCACAAGGTCCTCCAAAAGTGACTAAGGAATTTTGCATCCCTATCACTGACAATGCTCCTCGGTAATCAATGAAGCCACATTATTTCTTTGAAAAAAAATCAGCCACATGATAAGCGTCATCCACTTTCTTGCAAGGGATGAAGTGTGTCATCTTAGAAAACCTGTCAACAACAACAAACACAAAATCCTTTCCATTCTTGGTTTTGGGCAGCCCCAAAACAAAGTCCATAGATATGTCAGTCCAAGGATATTCAGGAACAGGCAAAGGAGTATACAATCCATGAGGTTTAACCTTAGATTTAGCTTGTTTACACACAGTGCAATGACCACAAAACTTATGCACATCACGCCTCATATGAGGCCAAAAGAAATGCTCTTGCAGAATTTCCAGGGTCTTTTGAATCCCAAAGTGTCCCATCAACCCCCCCCCCCCCCCCCCTCATGTGATTCACTCACAAGCAACTCTCTAATGGAACACTTAGGCACACACAATTTATTTGCTTTAAACAAGAATTCATTATGCCTATAGTAACCATTTTCAGAAAACTTTTCACATGCAGCAAAAATTTCAGCAAAGTCCACATCATGCACATACATGTCTTTCAAAGACTCGAGACCAAACAGTTTAGTTTCAAGCATAGCAAGTAAAGCATGTCTCCTAGACAGCGCATCAGCCACTACATTCCCTTTCCCTTTTTTATGTTTGATGACATATGGAAATTGCTCTAAAAACTCTACCTACTTAGCATGCCTCTTATTAAGCTTTCCTTGTCCTTTTAAGTACTTTAAGGACTCGTGATTACTATGGATGACAAACTCTTTGGGTAACAGGTAATGCTGCCAAGTTTGTAAAGCTCTAACCAAAGCATACAATTCCTTATCATAAGTTGAATAGTTAAGTGCAGCGGCGCCTAACTTTTCACTAAAACAAGCAATTGGATGACCCTCTTGCAACAAATCAGCCCCATTACCTACATTTGACGCATCACACTCAATTTCAAATGTTTTTGCAAAATTAGGCATAGCAAGAATGGGTGCATTAGTTAACCAATGCTTGAGGGCAGCAAAGGCCTCTTCTTGTTTCTTACACCATTTGAAACCCACATTCTTCTTAGCAATTTCAGTCAGAGGTGCAGCCAATGTACTAAAATCCTTAACAAATCTCATATAGAAACTTGCTAAACCATGAAATCCCCTCACCTCACTCACGGTCTTAGGTGTTGGCCATTCTTGGATGGCCTTAATCTTTTCCACATCCACCCGTACTCCCTTAGCACTAACAACAAAACCCAGAAACACCACATGATCAGTACAAAAAGAACACTTTTCTAGGTTGGCATACAAATGTTCTTTCCTAAGCACACTTAAAACTGATTGTAAATGTTCAGCATGCAAAACAAGACTAGTGCTATAGATAAGAATATCATCAAAGTACACCACCACAAATTTTCCAATAAACTCCCTTAAAACATGGTTCATCAATCTCATGAAAGTACTAGGTGCATTAGTCAAACCAAATGGCATAACCAGCTACTCATACAAATCGTATTTTGTTTTAAAGGCAATTTTCCATTCATCTCCCTCTCTGATCCTAATCTGATTATAGCCACTTTTCAAATCAATTTTAGAAAACGCACATGCACCATACATTTCATCAAGAAGATCATCTAACCTGGGGATTGGATGCCTATACTTGATGGTGATGTTGTTTACGGCTCTGCAATTAGAACACATCCTCCATGAGCCGTCCTTCTTGGGTACTAGAATGACAGGTACAGCGCACGGACTCATACTATCTCTCACCCAACCTTTGCTTAGGAGTTCAGACACTTGCCTTTCGATCTCCTTAGTTTCTTGTGGGCTACTCCTATAAGCTGGCCGATTGGGCAAGGACGCTCCTGGAATGAGATCAATGTGATGCTCAATTCCCCTCAATGGTGGCAAACCATCTGGTACACTTGCTGGAAACACATCATCAAAATCCTGCAGAAGAGACTGAATACCATAAGGCAATTTAAATTCATCAATTGGGTTAGCATGCAACATCTAACATTGAGAAAACAATAAATAGAGGGGTTGTCTCGCACAAAGCACCCTCCTTACCTCCCTTTTTGTTGCTAAACAAAGCTGTTTGCCCTCAAGTGTTCCACTCTTTTTGTTTTCTCTCTTTTCCCTCTCAAGTGTTTCACTCTTTTTCTTTCCTATCTTTTCCTTCTCAAGTGTTTCACTCATTTTCCTCTCAAGTGTCTCACTCTTTTTCTTTTCTCTCATTTTTATCTGATCCTCATAAACCTCTTTAGGAGATAATAATTTGAGAACAATTTTCTTGTCATGTTGCTTGAAAGAGATTTTGTTGGTGAAGCCATCATGCACTGCCTTGGTATCATACTGCCATAGTCTTCCTAATAGCACATGGGTCACTTCCATTGGGACCATATCACACAACACCCTATCGTTATATCTCCCAATGGTGAGACACACCTCAACCTGTTGAGTCACTTTTACCTCTTCATCTTCACTAAGCCACTGAAGTTTGTATGGTCTAGGATGGGGCTTAGTTTCCAAATTCAGTTTGGTCACTAATCTAGAACTTGCAACAATGGTACAACTTCCTCCATCAACAATTAAAAAGCACAACTTACCATTAATTACATACTGGTGTGGAAAATATTTTCTCTTTGATTGTCATCTAATGGCTGCATCTGATTTCCCAATAGCCTTCTCACCATCAGCATATCACCTTGCATAGCTTCCTCCTCATACTCTTCTTCCACTTCTTCTTCACTGATTTCAGACTCACTAGTGATTTCTCCATCAGCCTTCATGATCATGGTCCTCCTGGTTGGACATTCAGAAGCAATATGTCCTCTGTCTAAGCACTTAAAGCATTTTATGTTTCTGGTTCCAGTATTGGATGAGGAAGTGGAGGTGTTATGTTTGCTTCCACCTACACTGGATGCTGCTAACTTTCCATGCGAGGATGTGGCTGCAGGGCTGGGCGAATTACCTCCCTCCTTCTTGGATCTGTTGGCCCAGTTCTGGTTGTAAGTATTGGGTGAGTTCCTCCTTGTTGCACTTTTTCTTTTAATTTGTTGTTCAACCCGGAGTGCCCTATGTAACAAGTCATCCAACGCCACATACTCCTGTAATTCAACAACATCTCTGATTTCAGGGTTTAGACCATTCAAGAAATGAGCCATTGTGTCTTCGGATTCCTCTTCGATGTTGGCCCTCACTAACGCCATTTCCATCTCTTTATAATATTCTTCCACAGTTAAATTCCCTTGGGATAGCCCTTGGAGTTTCTGTCGCATGGTTCTGTTATAGCTAGTGGGCACATACCTTTTTCTCATCACCCTTTTCATCTCAGTCCATGTATCTACCTCTCACCATTCCTCTCTCAGCATTTCTCTTTAGTATTTATGCCACCAAACAAGGGCATAGTCGGAGAATTCAGCTGCTACTAGCTTGACTTTCTGCTCTTCAGTGTAGTCATTGCAGGAAAATACATGCTCAATCTTCATTTCCCAGTCCAGGTAGGCATCTGGATCACTTCTACCTTTGAAGGGAGGAACATTGAGCTTTACTCCCTCAACCCAGTTCTGCCTCGGTCCGTCATTACCGCCATTGTTACCTCTGCTCCCACCTATATTTTGTCTAGCATTCTGATTTGCTTGGTTCTCCAATAATTCTAGTCGTCCAAAGACCTCCTCATTGTTACGGTCCAGCAAGCGTTGCATCTGTGCATTCATCGCGTCCAGTAACAGACGCTGAGCTTCGTCCAACTGATGATACTCATCACCACCACCACCTGCTCCAGCCATAATTCAACAGAAAAAAAGTTTGCAATAAAAATTATTAAGGTTTCAGGACCTTACCACACTCTACTCACGTGTTTAACTCTTAGATGGTAGTACACTCGTGTTTGATACCAGATGATGTGATCCTAACTAGGAGCGGATCGTTTGATATAGGCTACGGAGATTTGGATGACGCCACTTCCAGTGAAGGAAGATAAGTCAGGGTAGACGCCACAAGGATTACCTTGATAAGTCTGAGATTGGTTCAACAAGGAACCCAGAGAGAAGCTCTCACCAAATTTTATGAAAATGCCAAAAGTCCCTTTATTGAAAACAAAAACCAATACTTATAGTGTATTTGAACAAAAAGATAAAAATAGACATGGGTCTTCTAAACAGTTTGGGCCAAAATTACAATAAATTAAAATTATAACTAGAAAACATATTTAACTTGGGCCTTCAAATTAGTTTGGGCCTTCAACAATAATTAATAGTCTTGGTAGTGCTTCTACCTCTGGGCCTTCATCTTTCTCCACTTGGGCCTTCAATCATCATCAATGGCAGCTATACAAATGACCAGCCTTGTCTCTATGACGTGTTGGGCCTGTTTAAGTCTGCCTCTAGTCATGGGCTCTTCAAGTGCTTCATGGTCCTAGCCCTTAGTTGTGTCCTCATCACTGTGTTGGGCCTATTTAAGTCTGCCTCTAGTCATGGGCCCTTCAAGTGCTTCATGGTCCTTGCCCTTAGTTGTGTTCTCATCAAGTCCACACCTACAAAAATGCGAAGCAGATGTGGGACACACTAGCCTTGACATATGAAGGGTCGTCATAGGTAAGATGTAACAAGCTCAACATGTTAACTCATAAGTATGAACTCTTTACTATGAAAGAAGGGGATGACATACAAACTATTTTTAGACGCTTCCAAACCATATTAAATGAATTACGATGCCTCAATAAAACTTTTGATAATTATGAAAATATTGACAAAATTCTGAGAATTTTATACAGAATGTGGAGATTGCAGGTAACAACTTTACGAACAGTGAAGAACTTGGACTCCATGTCCATTGAAGAACTGATTGGAACCTTAAAGGTTCATGAGCAGGAACTTTAATAGGAGGAGGGGATAAAAAAGGGGAAGTCCTTTGCTCCAACTACACAAAAAACCAAAACAATCTTTGCATCTAAAGAATCCACCTCCAGATCTGAATCTAAAAGTTTGTTCAAAGCATTCAATATAGACACATCGTCTAATGATGAGCCCAATGAAGAAGGATCAGATGAAGATGATCAACTGCCTTTAATATCAAGAAAGATAAGGAAGATGTGAAAGAAGAAGAATAAATATAATTGGAAAGGCTCACCAAAAAAGCCATACAAAGAAAGGAAGGAGAAGAAGAAAAGCTTCATCATATGCTTTGAGTGCAAGAAGCCATAACACTTCAAATCAGAATTCCCAAACCTAGACAGGTTAAACAACAAGAAAAAGTACTTAAAGTCAAAGGACAAGAAAATGCTGATGAGCACATGGGAAGACCAGGACTACTCATCATCCAGCAAAGAAACAAAAGAAGAAGCTAACCTTTATTAGATGGCTAACATAACATCTAAAGAATTAGAATCACATGAAGAGGTAAATCTCAATGACGTTGAAACACTTCAATCAACATATCATGAACTTCTTTCTAATTCATCCATGTTGTCCAAAGCTTATCAAACTCGAGAAAATATTTCAAAAACATCTCAAGTGATCATAAACAAATTCAAAGGAAACATGGAGTAATAGTATATAGTTCTTTATAATTTTCCACTCAAGTGTGTGATGCCTTTGAAGCTCTTAAAATAGAGACCACAAAGCTCCACATTAAAAATGAGGAAATTTGTAAAGAAAAATAAATCTGACTTATTAGAAGATCTTCAGAAGTTGGAAAACCAACTAGAAGACTTACAAATTGAGCTAAAACAACTCAATGACCTTCATGATCACCTAAATGAAGAAAGATATGATCTATGGAGAGAATGCTCACAAGCTTATCATGATTAGGAAAACTAGGAAGCAAGTAAACATAATCTATGGATTGAATGTGACAATTACAAAAAAACTTTAAAATTCTTGAATGATAAGCTTGAATAGAATGAAGCTCTCAAAGGGAAACCTAAGGATGTTGTTAAACTTCATCAAGAGATTGGCTCTTTGAAAGAAACTTTATCTAAATTTGTTTGAGGCACTAAAATTCTAAACAAATTGTTGAGATATAGTAAATGCCCATTTGATAGATTTGGACATGGATATATAGGAGAACCTTATGTTCATGATGAAGAAATTATTGTATGCTATGTCTATGAAAAGATTGGGCACATGACATCCAAGTGTAGACATCTAGCAAAAATTGGGTAGTCCAATGCTTTCAAAACTAACAAGAAAGGACCCAAAAAGGTTTGGGTACCTAAAGAGAAAATAATTCATGTTGCAGATATCTTCAATCACAAGAAAAACACACTAGTCATGGTACCTAGATAGTGGATGTTCATGACACATGACAGGAGAAAGGTGTATGTTTCAATGTCTGACTCCCATGCTTGAGGGGAACAATCACTTTTGACAAGAATCAAAAAGAGAAGATAGTAGGAATAGGTAAAATAAGTATTCAACCCTATCATCATATTGATAATGTTCTTTTTGTTGAAGGACTCAAACACAATTTGCTTATGAAAATAAGAGTTTACCATATACATAATTAAGTATCTATAATGCAAAACAATAATTAATAACGAAAAATATTTTACTTTACAATCCATCGCTAACATAAATAACACTACTTTGATTGTAAATAATTCATAATATAAATCTGAAGAAAAAATTATATATTTAAAATATTTAATAATTTTTTTCAGAAATATTGAAAAAAATGTTTACCCATGTATGACACGGGTCACACTATTAGGGATAAATCCAGGAGTGTATTAAAGGGGGAAGTTTTATTTTACACAATTATTTAAATACCAAATTGTTCATAAATAATTATTTAATAAATAATAAAATTTTAAAAATATTTATTATTAATTTTATAAATAAGAATATATGTGATCTACTAGTAGTAAAAGTTTAGTAAATATCAACTAAAAAATATTTTTTATAAATTTTATTTTATTAATATTTTTGTTTTTCTTTTTTCTCTCTCATGCATACATAAAAGATCCTACGGGAGGGGGACCAATTCCCCTACTTGCGTCCCTTAGATCTGTCCTTGGCAACTGCACTCTAGTATGTGTACTTAGTTGCATGGTAGGCCTAAGGGCTAAAGTGAGTAAAGCCAAGGATACAAGAGATTTTTCTTAAAAGATGAGATATTGAATGAAATTGTAATTGTAACACCTTCCTACCTTGAGACACATACACTTGTAAAATTTGCTAAATACGTTTGCAACATAATTTAATCAAAAGGTTGTATTGACTTAAAAAAACTTATTTCGTGATAAAAGAGTATTACATGTCAAATATTTGTAAACTTAAAGCAAACAACTCAATAAATAACATAATTCAAAGTTAAACAAATCTTGGCACTCCAAAGGCCATACAAACCATATTAAATAAAATATAAAGAAAAAACTACTCATTAATTGAAAACTTAGATAATGAATAAAACCATGTCCCTGTTAGATCTAGACGGTCTAATATGATATATCTCGACAATCGAAATTACCCATAGTTTTGTTGATAGCAAAAATATAAATTTTTTATGAACTAATGATTTATGTGAAGCGGAACAGACCATACTTGATATAAGTTCAAACAATAAAAATCTTCATCTTTATGCTTTTATAGGTTATCGTCTAAAGATTGTTGGAACTTGTTTTTATTAACTATCTTACTCAAGGTCCAACGCGTTGTTTTAACAAGTGTCCAACGATTTATGAAACCAGTACTTAAGTATTAAGTGCCTTTTTGGGTCCAAAAGGGCATAACTAAGTTACACCAATGATTTATACTCTGTTAGTTAAAGTCCTATACATGAAAAGATCTCAAGGATGTTTCGCTCTATAGAACATTCTAATATTTTAATTTTCCCTCTTGATGTATGTTGTGATATTATTATAACATTTGAATTTCAAGTGCACAAAGGCATAAACAGTTCAAAATGCCATCAATGACATAATTTAATTTATCGTACAAGTAGTGGAGTATAGAGTTGCAAAAGCATTGTACCTTTGCCCCCCCTCTCTCTCCTCAATAAGTTGCCATGTAGCAGAAAAGATAAGTTGTTGATAGTGGAATTGCTTGAGGAAGACACACAAATCCCACAACGGATAATTTTATGAAGCCTATAAAAGTTACCTTAAGGATCAACACAAAGCATGAAACTTCATTCAATATTTTACAAGTGTTGAAACTCTATCAAAAGAATTGGATGCTCACAAATAGAACTTAGAAAGTTTTACCCTTTGCTTAGCAAAGTCAATTGTTGTATTCAAGCTTAATTGTATATCCTTTCTTTGAGAGATTTGAATATTGTATTCAATTAAATTGTTGTAAAGTTAGGAGGCTTAGTGATGAAAAAATATTTGGGTATTCTTAATCATGATTGAGTGAACTAGTATAAACCAAGTGTTTTACCTTACTCTTTGTTATTTAACTTACATTCTCTTAAGCATATTTTTGCACACTTGAATGCACAAGTCTTTTGTTGAAAAACCTTTGTGAAAACTAGATTGAACAATAGTCTCAAACTACACACACACACAAGTATACACTTGGACATACATCTTGTCTAACACACTATTCAACCCTCTTCTTCTAGTGTTGTATTTGTTATTTTTGTTGGTATCAGAGCTTGACCTCATGGGTAGTGTTATTGGAATCGACTTGAATCGGTTGGTCAAACTGGTTGGCCCGAAAACTAGTCACCTAGATTATCTGAGTCTGTTATTTGATTGGAAATGCATTCAAAATGAAATAAATTGGTTTACCTCGGTCAATTTTTATGGAACTGATGTCCCCCAGGTTATTTCTAAACCAGTTTTGTGAGTGTGCACACTATTCAACACTCACATCACTTCCCTATACATGTTTCCATGCTTCATGGTACCTACTTTTACGCTTCCATATACATGTCTCAACACTTCCTGTGACACCTTCTACCCTCACAAATAACGAATAAAAGGAAATAAAATCATGCAGATTTTTTTAAAAAACACATTGACTTTAAATTGATTTCAATAGATAAAGGGTTCGCATTCACTTAAAGAAAACATAGTAGAAATTGTTCGAATAAAAACAACAAAGCTATCCTGGCTCAAAACAAGGCCGTCCTTGTTGAATGAATAAATAAATAAAAAAACTAAAACAAAAAGCATAACACAATTATATCGTTTACGAAAAATATAACATGCGAAGTAAAATCCTATGCCCCAATGTCACACTTATCAGAGCATGTCTCTATCATAGACTAAGTCTCTCCGGCTCTATCATGGAACTCATCATGTGATGGCTCACCTATACAAATGGCAATAAGCCCAAACACAAACACACATCGGGAATGAGTTATCACATTCATATATAATAAAATATTAGAGCATGTAAAACATATAATACTTAAAGCTGAATTTATATAATTAACATCACTTCACAAAATCACACACATTATGCACATCCATTCAAGTTCATGCACTCCAGAAAATGACATCAAACCACAATTGTTAACTCAATGAATGTCAAACACATGCATTATGCAACAAATACTCTAGACTCAAGCCTACATGCAATGTGGTACCATTTTTCAGTAAAAAACCTCGTCGGGCGCCTAGGAGTACATGACAGGACATGCCTCACAATGGGTAAGTCAAGTCACTCTCACTAAGTGAAATCATAGGGAGACCAATCAGGGTCACGCTGTTTTGCGAGAATGCTCCAACCATGTGGGATCGGCATGGGCTTAAAGGAGCACTCAAACCGGATGACCCCCAAGGCCTACACTCCGAAGAGTCCATCAGGGCCTCTCCCTCTTGATTCAGGTCCAACCCAAAAAAAACATTTAAACACACAGACTCTACCTATGAATTATGCAATGCACACAACTACTCAATTGTTTTCAAAATCTCAATTGTATTATTTTTTTTAAAAATATATTTTAACTCAGTGTGCCTCAAGTGATTAAACTCATTGGGTTCCCACAGTGGATCCCATCACAACTCATCACGCATTAACTCGTCGCCCTTAAAGGGTCTTACAGTTGTGTGATTACATAATTCATGGCTCACAACTCAAAACATATAACATCTCAACAATCATGTAATTCACAATCCATTACGTACCAAATGATTATCACTTACACACAATCTCAATCAGAATTTCATAATAAAATAATTTATCGCATCCCCTGCATCTTACACATATCATTCAATAGTAACATTTACTTGACACAACAAAAATATAAATTAAATTGAAATATATTAATTCAACAAAAAAAATAAAAAAAGACTTCTACAACAATTAATTTATAAAATAACAAAAATAATCACTATGAAACAATAATTTCTATAACAACCTTATTTTATTTAATAATAATAATATTATTATTATTATTATTATTATTATTATTATTATTATTATTATTATTATTATTATTATTATTATTACACATCACAGTGAAGATGCATACTTGAAATACTCTAAGACAAAAATAATCCCAGTACCAACCCATTTTGTATACTTCCATATGTTTCTTAATGCTCCAATATAAATATATATTAAACTGCTATAGGAAATCTCAACAACAAAATAGTGCCACGAGGAAACACATAAATGGCATTTCACCAACAAGCTATATATATATATATATATATATATATATATATATATATATATATATATATATCAGAAAATCCTGTATTCGATTAGCCATTTATGAGTTAATATTTCAAAATATTACATGTGTTACTACACCTTAAAAAAAGATTACATGTCGTAACCGTTTATCAATTAATAAAAACACTAAGGTATTAAGTAAATTCTCTGCACCTTAACTTAAGTGTATACCTGCTGTAATCCGTTATTAATTTAATATGCAGAAAAAATATTAACATTTCAATATGCAGAAAACATTAACATGTGCTTCACTTTAACGTGCTGCAGTTTTGTTATACTATTAAAACATTCAAAAGAAAGCAATTATGTCTTTAATAATAATGCTTACATGGCACAAAATAGTGTAATTTAAATCAAATATATTATTTTCAATTAATAAAAAGAACCTCTATAACAATTAATTTGAGATGTAGCAAAAATAATTATTATTATGAAATAATTTTACACAGTATTTAATTTATTATATATATATATATATATATATTGCATTTGTAAATCACAATGTACAGTATGTGGGAATTGCAAGCAAAAAGGATATAATATATATATATATATATATATATATATATATATATATATATAGTATTTTCAACAAGTCATATAGTACGTGTGGTTTATAAAATTTGATTACAAACTAAAGGGAACACAATTATTTGGATCAAATTTTTCATTCCAATGATAACAATTCACTGACACATTCCAAAAAAAAAAAAATCACAAGCGCAAAACAACGGAAATCATACGCGTTAATATACAACAAGAAATCAAGTAATAACAATTGAAAATAAAAAAAAAATTTGATATACACCAAGAAAATATCATATCAATATACACTAACAAGATCATAGAATTTCATAATAATAGATATTACACTCAATTTAGCGTAAGAATGATTTAATTTAAAAGAATCATGAATTAACATTTTATAAAAACAACCCAAAATACCCCAAAATTGATCCTCTAGAGATCCCTATACATGTTCCTTCTAATCCCCAGGCGTGAGTAACTCATCCTTTACCTTGATGTAGTCGCTCAAACGTTCTCCGTTAGCAATTGTGGCATCTCTAGTGCTCTCTAGAGCTCCTCCTCTGGTTGCTCTGTTAGGGTTCTTGTGCGTCAGAAGAAGAAAAAGGAACATAAGTGTTTTGTAAAAGTTGTTTTATGTTAACATTTGGTTTATATAGTGGGAATTTATGACCTAATTACTTTTACTTATTTATTTACTAATTTATTAATTTTATTTTATAGGAAAACTTAAAAAAAAAACACGGCTGTTACAATTCCACCCCCCTAAAAAAAAGTTTTGCCCTCGAAACTTACCGGTATCGAATAAGGTAGGATATGCATCACGCATCTGACCCTCTAGCTCCCAGGTGGCATCCTTGCCCGAAGCTCTTCCCCATACTACTTTGACCAAGGAAATCTCTGTAGAAGCAAGTTTCATGATGATGAACCAAACAATTTTGATGATGCCAAAAGCCCCAGGGATTGATTCAAGACTTCAAGATCAAGCATCAAGAGTCCAATCCAAGATTCAAGATTCAAGAGAAGGAATCAAGAAGCAACAAGTCAAGACTTCATATAGATAAGTATTAAAATATTTTTTCAAAAACTAAATAGCACAGTTTTGTTTTACAAAATAATTTTCTCAAATTTTCTAAGTTATCAAAGTGATTACTCTGTAGTAATCGATTACCAGTTATCAGTAATCGATTACCAGTGACCAGTTTGGTTTTTAAAATTTTTTCAAATGATTTGCAACGTTCCAAAATGTTTTTCAAATAGTGTAATTGATTACACTATATTAGTAATCGATTACAAGTGAATCTGAACGTTGGAATTCAAATCCAATTGTGAAGAGTCACAACTTTTCATAAAATGCATTGTGTAATCGAGTACACCTTTGTGGTAATCGATTACTAGTAAACAATTTTGAAGAAAAAGTTAAGGGTTATAACTCTTAACATGGTTTTCTCAAAAGTCATTACTCTTCCAATGGTTTCTTAGACCAGACATAAAGAGTCTATAAAAGCATGACTTTGGCACATATTCAAAAGACAGATATGATATTCTTCCAAACAATTCTTTTTCACAATCTTTCTCTAACCATTTCCAATTGCTTTTTCTTTGCCAAAAAGCTTTCTAAACTTTGTTTCAAAACTTTGTTTTTCTGCAAATGGAAATTCTGCAGAAAACAAAAGTGTGCTATCTTTTCATCCCTTCTTCCTCTTGACAAAAGATTCAAAGGACTAACTTCCTGAGAATTCTTTTGATTCTCCCTTCCCCCTCTTGACAAAAGATTCAAAGGACTAACCGCCTGAGAATTCTTTTGATTCTTCCCCTTCCTTTTAAACAAAAGATTTCAAAGGACTAACCGCCTGAGATATCTTTTGTTTCCCCTTACAAAGATTCAAGGGACTAACCGCCTAAGAATTCTTTGTCTTAACACATTGGAGGGTACATCCTTTGTGGTACAAGTAGAGGGTACATCTACTTGGGATGTAATACTGAGAACAAGAGAGGGTACATCTCTTGTGGATCAGTTCAAGTGGAGGGTACATCCACATGGTTGTTCAAAGAGAACAAGGGAGGGTACATCCCTTGTGGATCTTTGCTTGTAAAGGATTTTACAAGGTTATTGGAAATCTCAAGAACCAGTGGTTGCTTGGGGACTGGACGTAGGCATGGGTTGTGGCCAAACCAGTATAAATCTTGTGTTTGTCTTATTTTTCCCTACACTCTTTACTTTTCCGCTGTGTACTTCTATTTCCACTTTACTTTTGTCTAAGTTATTGTTTTTTGTTCTTTACATTCTCATAACTTAGTAGTAAAGCCTAATTGAATCTAGTAACATTAAGAAGGATAATTTTTTAATTAGTCAAGATACGTTCATAATTAATTCAATCCTTCCTTCTTAATTATTCTGAGGCCACTAGATCCAACAATCTCATTCCCCCTTAGTTGCTTAACCATACGATTGTCGATCCTCAGTGGTTGTGTTTCATATGTCAAGTTCTCTTTCACTTGGACATTGTCCAACTCGATCACGTGCGAGGGATCGACATATTTTCTGAACTGAGAGATATGGAAGACACTGTGGAGATTTGAGAGAGATGGTGGCAAAGTCACCTGATATGCAACTGGGCCGACACGCTTTAGGATTTCAAAGGGACCAATGAATCTAGGTGTGAGCTTACGGGACTTCAATGCCCTGCCAACCCCAGTCCACGGAGTGACTCTTAGAAATATATGATCACCTACAACAAATTCAAGATCATTTCTTCTCTTATCATAGTAGCTCTTTTGCCTACTTTGGGCTGCTCTCATCCTTTCTTGGATCAACTTGACCTTTTCAGTGGTCTGCTAAACCACCTCAGGTCCTAAGGCAATGCTCTCACCGAGGTCTACCCAACATAGAGGTGTCCTACATCTTCTACCATACAATGCCTCGTAGGGTGCCATACCTATACTAGAGTGAAAACTATTGTTGTATGTAAATTCTATTAAGGGTAAGAAACAATCCCAACTACCCCTCTGCTCTAACACACAGGCTCTTAAGAGGTCCTCTAGGGATTAGATGGTGAGCTCGGTTTGACCATCAGTCTGTGGGTGGTAAGCAGAACTCAACCAAAGCTTGGTCCCTAAGGCTTTATGAAGACTCTCCCAAAATCTAGAGGTAAATCTGTGATCTCTATCAGAGACTATGCTAGAAGGAACACCGTGTAGTCTAACTATTTCACTGACATACAAGCTAGTCAACCTCTCTAAGGAATATCTGATGTTAATTGGGATGAAGTGAGCAGATTTGGTCAACCTGTCTACAATAACCCAAATGGAATCTAAACCT
Organism: Glycine max; assembly: GCF_000004515.6. Taxonomy (NCBI): domain Eukaryota; kingdom Viridiplantae; phylum Streptophyta; class Magnoliopsida; order Fabales; family Fabaceae; genus Glycine; species Glycine max. The sequence continues at coordinate 13,864,007 of NC_038256.2, forward strand.
TTGGGGGTCCTAGGTAACCCTACCACGAAATCCATGGAGATGACATCCCACTTCCACTCAGGTATCTCTAAAGGTTGCAACTTCCCTGAAGGCTTTTGGTGTTCTATCTTAGCTTTCTGACACACTAGGCATGCAAGGACAAACTCATTAACTTCTCTCTTCATACTCGGCCACCAAAACATCTGCTTAAGGTCCTGATACATCTTAGTCGCTCCCGGGTGGATACTCAGACTACTTCTATGACCCTCTTCCAAGATCGTTCTCCTAAGCTTGGGTACACTAGGAACACACACCCTATCCTGAAATCTCAAGACTCCATCAGTTCCCACTCTAAAACTATTCTCTCTCCCTGTGACTATGGACTCTAACTGAGCTAACAAGAATGGGTTTGACTTCTGACCCTTACGGATCTCGCTCAAGAGTTCGCTGGTGACTCTCAACATACCCAACTTAATGCTACTAGAGGTGATCTCACATGCCAAACTCATGTCTCTAAACTGTTCTAAGAGGTCCAACTCTCTAACCATCAAAGCAGACATTTGAAGGGATTTCCTACTTAAGGCATCAGCTACTACATTGGCTTTACCTGAGTGATAGCTAAGCTCAAAATCGTAATCCTTAAAGAACTCTGACCATCTCCTCTGCCTCATGTTAAGCTCTTTTTGGTCAAACAAATATCTAAGGCTCTTATGGTCACTAAACACCTCAAATTTAGATCCATAAAGGTAATGCCTCCAAAGCTTAAGAGCAAAAACTACGGCTGCTAACTCAAGATCGTGTGTGGGATAATTCCTTTCATGTATCTTAAGCTGTCGAGAAGCATAGGCCACTACCTGTCCTCGTTGCATAAGCACTTCACCCAAACCCATCTTGGACGTATCATAGTACACCACAAAAGGTTCACTTGGGTTAGGTAACACTAAAACTGGTGCAGTGGTCAACCTTTCCTTAAGGGTACGGAAACTACTCTCACACTGGGCATCCCACACAAAAACTTGAGCCTTACGAGTAAGCTTAGTCAAAGGTAAGGCTATCTTAGAAAAACCCTCTATGAATCTATGGTAGTATCCTGCTAAGCCAAGGAAACTCCTAATCTCAAACACTGACTTAGGACTCTCCCAACTCATCACCGCCTCTACCTTGGAAGGATCTACTGCCATCCCTCCCTTGGATATAACGTGCCCTAAGAAGCTCACCTCCTTTAGCCAAAAATCACACTTGGACAACTTAGCATACAGTTTATTGTCTTTGAGGGTTTGCAACACAACTCTCAGATGCTCCTGATGTTCCTCTCTAGTCTTAGAATACACCAAGATATCATCTATGAAGACCACTACAAAACTATCTAGGTAGGGGTGAAAGATCCTATTCATATAATCCATAAACACACCAGGGGCGTTGGTCACACCAAAAGGCATAACCAAGTACTCATAATGACCTTAACGAGTCCTAAATGCAGTCTTCAGAACATCTTCAGGCTTCACTCTAATATGGTGGTGACCTGACCTAAGATCTATCTTACTGAATACACAAGCCCCCACTAATTGATCCATCAGGTCATCTATCCTAGGCAAAGGGTACCTATTCTTAATTGTTACCTTATTCAACTGACAATAATCTACACATAACCTCATAGTCTCATCCTTCTTCTTAACTAACAACACCGGCACTCCCCAGGGTGACACACTATGCCTCACAAACTGTTTCTCTAAGAGTTCCTCTAATTGTTTCTTAAGCTCACTCAACTATACAGGGGACATCCTATAAGGTGCTATGGATATGGGTCCAGTACCAGGCACTAGGTCTATTGAGAACTTGACCTCTCTCTCAAGTGGTAATCCTGACACTTCCTCAAACACCTCTGGAAACTCTCTCACCAATGGTATATCACTCACAGGGGTTTTGGTCTCAACACTCATACTAGCCTAAGATCATGTATACTTGTACATCCTCCCTTAAAGATGCCTCAACTTGGTTAGCAGACAAAAACATATCACCTTCACTCACACCAGACTCAGGAAAGACAACAGATTTCTCAAAACAATTTAATAAGACATGATTGGAAGATAACCACTTCATACCAAGAATAACATCAATCTGACTCAAAGGTAAAACAACTAAGTCAATAAGAAATTGTCTATCAGAAATTAAGACAGGACATTGCAAACACACATCAGAAGTTAAAACAGACCCACTAGCAGGTGTATTCATAATCAAGTCAAATTTCAAGGAAGACACAGGCAAGGCAAGTTTTTCAACACAGAAACGAGAAATAAACGAATGGGTCGCACCTGAATCATACAATACAACCAAGGGAACTTGACTTATGAAACACATACCTTGAATGAGATCATCAGACTGTGCGACATTAGCACCACTAAGAGCAAACACTCTCCTTGTGGTCCTTGGTCGTCCGTTCTGGTTATTCAAACTTCCACTCATCTTCTCCCTCCTCGGATGTGGGCAACTGGTACTAAGGCGTCCCTTACCTCGACAGTTGAAACAAGTCACATCACTATCTGGGCATTCACGAGCAAAATGACCCATCCTACCACACTTAGCACACCGGGTTGGCATAGCAGGTGTAGCAGGAGCACCACCACAACCTCTACCAACAGGCTGAGACACTCTGTTAACTAACTTAGAGCTCCCACCAACTAGGTGATGTCCTCCACTGGTCCTTTGTCCCCCAGAATGGTTTCCATATTTCCTAGGAGGGGCAGAATATGGCTTAGCATGATTGTGAGTCACAGGCTTCTTCTCTTTCCCATCACTAGCATTGGCATTCCTGTAAAAAGCAGCCTTCTCCTGCTGATCTTCATCAAAGATTCTACATATGTTGGTCAACTGAGCAAAGTTGTGAATACCGTGATAATTTACCATCTTTACTTCTGGTCGGATGCCATTGACAAATTTCACGCATTTGGACCTCTCCCCAGCTTCCCCCTGATAATGAGGAAAATACCTTACAAGGTTCTCAAACTTCACTGCATACTCTACCACCATCATACTCCCTTGTTTTAGCTCAAGGAACTCCATCTCCTTCTTATTCTTCACATCTTCTGGAAAATACTTCTCTAGAAAAGTCTGTCTAAAGGTTCCCCATGGGACAACTGCACCACCTGCTCCCTCCAAAAGTGAGTGAGTGTTCTCCTACCAATACTCCGCCTCATCTGCTAGCATGTGAGTAGTAAACAACACCTTCTGATGGTCCTGACATTCCGTCACCCAGAAGATCTTTTCAATCTCCCTCAGCCAAGCCTCAGCACCCTCAGGATCATAACTCCCTTTGAAGGTAGGTGGGTTGTTCCTCTGAAAGCGATCTAAACCATGGTACATAGTTGCTCCTCAACCGCCTCCCTAATTGACCATAACTTGCGCCAACTTGTTCAAGGCCTCTCCCAGCCATTACTTCCTATGTCATGTAAGCAACAAAACTTTGAAAAGAGAAAAAAATAAAATAAAATATACCAACACAATAGAGTACACTTCTAATCAAACAAAACAAACACAACGCATGAGAGTACACAAGGAAACACAGAAAGCTCATAACACACATGGCCGAAAGGTTCGACCTGCTCTGATACCACTAAATGTGACACCCTCTACCCTCACAAATAACAAATAAAAGGAAATAAAATCATGCGGAATTTTTTTTCAATTGCTGCAGTTTTGTTATACTATTAAAACATTCGAAAGAAAGCAATTATGCCTTTAGTAATAATGCTTACATGGCACAAAATACTGTAATTTAAATCAAATATATTATTTTCAATTAATAAAAAGAACCTCTACAACAATTAATTTGAGACGTAGCAAAAATAATTATTATGAAATAATTTTACACAGTATTTAATTTATTATATATATATATAGTATTTTCAACAAGTCATATAGTACGCGTGGTTTATAAAACTTGATTACAAACTAAAGGGAACACAATTATTTGGATCATATTTTTCATTCCAATGATAATAATTCACTGACACATTCCAAAAAAAATAAATCACAGGCGCAAAACAACATAAATCATACACGTTAATATACAACAAGAAATCAAGTAATAACAATTGAAAATAAAAAAAATTGATATACACCAAGAAAATATCATATCAATATACACTAACAGGATCATAGAATTTCATAATAATAGATATTACACTCAATTTAGCGTAAGAATTATTCAATTTAAAAGAATCATGAATTAATATTTTATAAAAACAACCCAAAATACCCCAAAATTGATCCTCTAGAGATACCTATACATGATCCTTCTAATTCCCAAGCGTGAGCAACTCATCCCTTACCTCGATGTAGTTGCTCAAACGTTCTCCGTTAGCAATTGTGGCATCTCTGGTGCTCTCTAGAGCTCCTCCTTCGGTTGCTCTGTTAGGGTTCTTGTGCGTCAGAAGAAGAAAAAGGAACATAAGTGTTTTGTAAAAGCTGCTCTAGGTTAACATTTGGTTTATATAGTGGGAATTTATGACCTAATTACTTTTACTTATTTATTTATTAATTTATTAATTTTATTTTATAGGAAAACTTAAAAAAAACACGGTTGTTTCACTTCCCAACCCTTACATGCTTCCTTAGACAATTGTGATGCACTTTCTTATTATAAGCCTTAGCAATTCTTTCTTTTTGTTTAGTCATGAAATTCTGATACTGAGGACAGATGTCGTACAGGATGTCACGACATCCCGCTTCAGAACATGCAGATTATATATGACAGTATGAACAGATTAAACAAGTAAATAACACAAGAGAATTGTTAACCCAGTTCGGTGCAACGTCACCTACATCTGGGGGCTACCAAGCCAGGGAGGAAATCCACTAGAATAGTATTAGTTCGAAGATCTAACAGCCACTGTATACAACCTTCTCACCTAATCACTACCCATGCAACTTCTACCTAAGAGCCACTCTTAGATATGAGAACCCCTCTCACTCCCTCTCAATCACTCACCCGTGTTTACAAACAAATCAAAGACACACCAGAGATTGCTCTCTGAACAATAGAGATCAACTCTACACACTCAGGTCCAACACTTGATGTTAGGGTAACATCAAGGTGGCTCACAAAACACTCAAGTCCCAAAACTCACAAAATAACTCTTCAATCTCGGACTTGGTAGAAAACTCGTGCAGCCTTCATGTTTATATAGCAGTGTGCGTATCTGGGCTGCAACAACTTGCGCTGGATAAGATCTATCATTCTCCTGAAAAATCTGCACTTAAAGATCTAAAAGATAAAGTTTGATCTTTTAGTTTTTATCTTTAATCTTTAATCCCTGAACGAACTATTCAAGTTTGTAATTCGAACTTTAATTATCTTTTAATTCGTTCCTAAAGATAGATCGCCTAATCTGTTGCTGACTGCACATTAATCTGTTAAAGGTATAACAGATTTATGTGTCCAGTATTTTCGGGCAGGATGTCCTGGACATTGTATCCGACATCGTGGATCCTGCAGCTTCAATTCTTCATTTGACATTTTATCTTGCCTTGTGCATTGTGCAGCCCGATCTGATTCCTTGACATAATGTTAGACATCATGTGCAGCAACTCCAGCTTTCCTTCATTGTCTAAGTGCTTATGTTTTAACAAAATTTTAGCCAATCTTTTAAAACTCAGTAAAGCTAAGCACTAACAATCTCCCCCTTTGGCAAATTTTGTCTAAAACATACTTAGACACTTCCTGAGCAGGTACGAGCAGTCATGCAAGTGGGATCAGCAACTTTCATTATCAGAGTAATCAAGCACAGCAGTCTCTGTAGTGGTGACAGCAAAATTCTGCAAGTTGCAAATCTACAAGTCTTTTCCAGGATGTCAAGACATCTCACGTGACATCAGCTTTCTGCTCCCCCTGTCTCCATGCTCTTACTGCAGCATCTTCTATCAGCTACTAGTTTCAGTAGCTTACATCAATCATCATCAGCAGCAGCAGTATAAATACTACTCCCCCTCAAAATCATAAATCATGCATAATATCCTACATGCATAATCTACTGCATAATCTACATGCATAATATCCTATCCTACTACTCCCCCTTTTTAGACAGAATTTGGCAAAAGTAGAATGCATGAAATTAAGGTGCAAATATTACAGACCAATAGCAATCCATTGTTCCAATAGCTAGTAACAGTAAAAAAAAATAAAGGTCTGATGGTCATGGGGTGGCATCAGAATCATCATCATCTGATTCTGTATCCTCTGCTGCATCTTCTTCTTCCTCAGCTGCTTCTCCATCATCAATGCCATTGTCTGAGAGTCTTTTGATCAGGCGTTCCAGCTCCATTTTCTTCTCTGTGTTGGCTTTGATGGTTGCCTCCAGCACCTTGCATGTGTCCTTGAGTTCAGCAATCAAATCATCCTTGGACACAGCACCTGAAGCAGCAGCTTTCCCTGATGTCGAGACAATGTCTGGGACATGTGTCCCCTCAAACAGTTTGTAATGCAGGGATAGAGGAGATTCTCTCTTCTTCACAGAGTCAATGTTGTTTAAGATATTGGGATGTTGACTCAACATAATGCCACACAATACAGTTGGGAAGGCAATGGGTAATTTGACAGCAAAAGATTCTGAATGCTTAATAGTTTGATCAAAAATATAGTTTCCAAAATTAAATTTGGACTCGGTTCCAACAGCATACAGAAATTTACCCAAACCTGTGGCAACAGTGGAAGTATGATTGGTGGGTACCCAGTTGGCAGTGCCAATCCTATGCAGGATTGCATACTTCACACTTAGCTTCCCTGCAGAAAGCTTCCCTTTCTTTGGCCAATGCTGGACTTGCTTGGCAGTGATTTCCTTGGCAATTTGATGCTCAGAAACAGCAATATCCACCACTCCTTCAGTTGGTCTGCCCAGGTATTTGTTGATTACAGCAGGGGAGAATCTAATACATTTTCCTCTGACAAACACTTTCTGATACTCATCACTCTTTCTGTTTGTTATGTCAGAGGGAATGTTGACAATGAATTCCCTGACTAGGCTTTCATAACAATCTCCCAACTTGGTGACTGTTTTCAGCAGTCCAGCAGCCTTGATGAGGTCCATGATCTCCTTGCAATCCAAGGCATCTCTTCCCAGTTCTCTTTCTACAGCAAGTCTGCGTTGATATACAAATTTCCACCTTTCAACATTGCCAATGGAGTGGAATGAAATGTTGTCCAATGGGGCATCAGGGACATTTCCAGGCACCTTTTTCCCTGATTTCTTGGCTCTCTTGATGTCGGGAACATCTAGTTCGACATCATCATCAGAATCAGATGAGGAAATTTCTTTCCTCTTCTTGGAAGGGATTGCAACTTTGCTCCATCTGGATGTGGTAGGAGTGATTGGTGTGCTCTTCTTCTGTGCAATAGTTTTGATTCGTCCAGACCTAGTAATGGGGGTTTTTCCCTTTCTGCTTTGTAATCTTTCTGCAATGCCAAGTGCCAACTTTTTGACAATGGGTTCCTCATCAGATTCTACCTCTTCTAGATCAATGAGGTCACCTGGAGCAGGTTCTGGTGCCCTTGGTGCAGGGGTCTCCTCTGTGGCTTGATCCTCTTCCTCTGTTGATTTCTCTTTACTGGATGAAGAGAGGACTTCAGCATTTGGGGTGGAAGATGTTGGGACATCTTTATCAGCATCAGGGACAGAAGCATTTTTCAAAATGCTATTCACAAGACTGCGGATCTTCTTATCCATCTCAGTGTCTACTTCCCTAGGGCTTGTTGCAAAGCTAGGGTTTTCAGAAATCTTCACTCCCTGTTGTCTTTTAGGGATCAGTTTCTCAGGAACAGGGCCTGGACCAGGAATCATTTGTATGGGTTGGATATTGAATTCGGGTTGTTCCTGGTTTGATGGAGTTTTGGAGGATGATGGAGATGATGGTACAGAGGGTGAAACAGGGGATGAGGTTTCTTTTGGTGAGGTAGCCATGGAGAAGCAGAGCTTTTGGAGTGGTTTCGTGAATATCTGAGAAGTGTTGGGGAATGAAAACGAGATTGCCACGAAAATGTAAGTTTGAATGAGGAAGGTAGGGGGACGGAGTTTGAATTTGTTTTGGCTCAGTAGTGAACGTGCTATTAATGTTGAGTGAGACGTTTGAGCACGTTCAGATAGAAGTAGCTGCTATAATTCCTCTAGCAGACAAATGCCCAGCTTGCCCCTCAGTTTTTCAAACTGATTTGCATCCAATGCCTTTGTGAAAATATCTGCTACTTGTTCCTCTGTGGCAACATGCTCTAGTGTGATAACTTTATCATCAACAAGATCTCTAATATAGTGATGTCTAATGTCAATGTGCTTGGTTCTGCTGTGTTGAACAGGATTTTTAGAGATATTAATAGCACTCATGTTGTCACAGTACAATGTCATGACATCTTGTTCGACATTGTACTCCTTCAGCATCTGCTTCATCCAAACTAGTTGTGAACAGCTGCTTCCTGCTGCAATATACTCTGCTTCTGCAGTAGATAGGGACACACAGTTCTGCTTCTTGCTGAACCATGCAATAAGATTGTTTCCCAAATAGAAACCTCCACCAGAAGTGCTTTTTCTGTCATCTGCACTACCAGCCCAATCAGCATCACAATATCCAACCAGCATTGAATCTGAACAATGACAGTACATAATCCCATAGTCACTGGTGCCATTTACATATTTCAGAATTCTCTTTACTTGATTCAAGTGACTTATCTTGGGATTGGCTTGATATCTTGCACAAACACCTACTGCAAAGGTGATGTCAGGTCTGCTTGCTGTTAAATATAGTAAGCTCCCAATCATGCTTCTGTACAAACTTTGATCAACACTGGTGCCAGCTTCATCCTTTGACAGCTTCAAGTGAGTAGGTGCAGGTGTTCTTTTATGGCTGGCATTTTCCATCCCAAACTTCTTGACAATGTTCTTTGCATACTTGCTTTGTGAGAGGAATATGGAGTCTTCCATCTGCTTCACTTGGAGTCCCAGAAAATAAGTCAGCTCTCCAACAAGACTCATCTCAAATTCAGATTGCATCTGTTGGACAAAATGTCGAAGCATCTCATTCGACATCCCTCCAAACACAATGTCATCAACATATATCTGTGCTATCATCAAGTTTTCAGCATCTTGTTTAACAAAGAGAGTCTTGTCAATTCCTCCCTTCCTATACCCTTGCTGAGTAAGGAACTTTGTTAGCCTTTCATACCAAGCTCTTGGAGCTTGCTTCAATCCATAGAGAGCCTTCTTGAGCTTGTATACATGATCTGGATGAGTTGGATCTGCAAATCCCTTTGGCTGCTCCACATAGACTTCTTCATTCAGGTATCCATTCAGAAACGCGCTCTTCACATCCATCTGATACAGCTTGAATTTGAGGATGCAAGCTACACCAAGTAATAGTCTGATGGACTCAAGTCTAGCAACAGGGGCGAAAGTTTCATCAAAGTCTACACCTTCAATCTGAGTGTAGCCTTGAGCAACAAGTCTGGCCTTGTTTCTGGTTATAACACCTTCTTCATTGGTTTTGTTCTTGAAGATCCACTTGGTGCCAATCACATTAGTTCCCTTGGGTCTAGGAACTAGCTCCCAGACTTCATTCCTTTTGAATTGCTCCAATTCTTCTTGCATAGCATTGATCCAGAACTCATCAGTCAGTGCCTCTTTCACATTCTTTGGCTCAGTTTTGGAGACAAAACATGAATTGGAGACAATCTCAGACTCCCTTGATCTTGTAGTGACTCCTCTGTTTGGATCTCCTATAATCAGCTCCTTGGGGTGCATCTTCTGGATTCTAATGGAAGGACTCTTGTCAGGTTGATTGATGTTTGGTTCATCTGTAGCAGAATCAGAGTTTTCTGCATTTTCTGCATTTTCTGCACTTTTAGCTGTATCTGCTACATTGTCTCCCGATGTTCTGACATCGTCTTCGACATCCTTCTTTCTTGCTGGAGTTAGATCATCAACAACCACATTGATGGATTCCATCACAGTTCTGGTTCTGGAATTGAATACTCTATATGCTCTGCTGTTTGTAGAGTATCCCAAGAATATTCCTGCATCACTCTTGGGATCCATCTTTCTCCTTTGCTCTCTATCTGCCAAAATGTAACATGGACTTCCAAAGATGTGGAAGTGCTTGACAGTTGGCTTCCTCCCTTTCCAGATTTCATACAGTGTGGTTGGAGTCCCTCTTCTAAGTGTGACTCTGTTGTGGATATAGCATGCTGTGTTCATGGCTTCAGCCCAGAAATTATAGGGAAGTTCTTTGGCATGAAGCATGACCCTAGCAGCTTCTTGCAAAGTCCTGTTTTTCCTTTCAACTATGCCATTTTGTTGTGGTGTGATGGCTGCAGAGAACTCATGAGTGATGCCTTCAGATGTGCAGAATTCAGTAAACTTGCTGTTTTCAAACTCTCTGCCATGGTCACTCCTAATTCTCTTGATGACACAGTCTTTTTCTCTTTGAAGTCTTAGACTCAACTCTTTGAATACTTCAAAGGTGTCTGATTTCTCTCTGATAAAGTTGACCCAGGTAAATCTGGAGAAATCATCCACAACAACATAGGCATACCTCTTTCCTCCAAGGCTTTCAACTTGCATAGGCCCCATCAAGTCCATGTGAAGTAGTTCCAGCACCCTGGAAGTGGTCTGATGTTGAAGCTTCTGGTGGGACATCTTGACTTGCTTTCCAATCTGACATTCACCACAGATTCTGCTGATGCAATCCAACCCCCCAAGGGCATTGGATAGAAGACTCCAAGAAGATTGGGCCAAAAATGCAAGAGAAGGCCCTAGGGTTCTCATGAGCCTTAGGGTAGATTTCGGGCCCATGGGCTAAGTATGAGCCCACTTATCTTGGTACATATTAGATTAAGGTTTCATTAATTTTGGGCCTTGTATTTAGGGCTCCATAATGTAGGTAGGGTACCCTAGAAATATAGGATTTTTCAGCCCTTGTATTTTAGGGCACCTAGACTAGTTTTTGTATTAGGGGTAGTTTTGTAATTTCACATGCACTAAGTGGATATTTGATGTGTGTGGTTGGAAATAAATTTAATTGAATTGGTAGAAGCCCAATCCAATTAAATTTTAGAGGGGGAGGTGAGCATTTGCTTACTACACCCCATTGCCACATCATATAGTCACACTTTGTGCATGTCCTTCATGCTTTTCATGCCTCATGACACCTAAGCACACTTAGTGGAGAATCTTGGAATTGATCTTGGATTAGTGGGCTGAACCATAACTAAAATTCACTAATCATAATTAGTGAAATTTTGGCTCCAAAGTTTGGCTCCACAAATTCAATTTCAAATTCAAGTGAAATTTGAATTTCCCTCCAATTTTGTGTGACACTTAGGCTATAAATAGAGGTCATGTGTGTGCATTTTTTTTGGAACTTTGATCATTTGAATATTAAAATTCAGATTTCAAAGCTCATTTAGAGCACAAAATTTCGTTCTCTTCTCTTCCTCTCCCTTCATTCATCTCCTTCTTCCTCCAAGCTCTTATCCATGGCCTCCTATGGTGGTGAGCTTCTTCTAGACTCATCTTCTCCTTGAAGTGGCGTCTCCTCTCCCTCTTCCTTCTCCATTCCGCTGCCATTCATCTTCCAAGAAGCAAAGGAATCCATTGATGAAGAAGATCCTAGGCCTACAAGCTCCAATGGAGCTTGCATCATGTGGTATCAAGAGCATCTTCATCTAGGTGATGTTCTTTTGCTTCCTCTATCTTTTTGTTCGGTGAATTCTCTTTAATTCCTTGTTCTTCATCTTATTCTCCATGTATATCCTCCATTGTCTTGTGGTTTTGTGCTGTTTAGAGTAGATTCAAAAAAAAATAAACCGATTAAATTTTAGATCTACACTTGTTCTTGCATTTCTATGGTTCAAAATTTGTAGATCTACTCTTGAATCTTGTTTTTGTGTTGATTTTAGGTTCTATCAATTTTCATTCATAATATTCTTGTGCTGAACCTTTAGATCTAAATTTTTTTCCAAAACATTGATTAGAAAAAAAACACAAAAATCTAAGTGTAAATCACTTAATCCATGTTGTCTTAGAGTCATGTTTAGTCATAGTAATTGTCACATTATGTTCTAAGTTTGTGTTGAATTTTATTTTGTTGATTGAATTCTAGATACATTTGTTCATGTATTCTTGTCATTCTTAGCCTATCTTTTGAATTTTGAGTCTAATTCATGCATGTTATTTAGTTCATAACATGTTCTAAATCAATTCCTAGAAGTAGTCTTGTTCTTGAACTCTTTTTTTGTTTTCTAAGATTCCTACATGATGCCTATGATGAAGTTGAGTTGTGGTGCTGAGTTGTGGCTGGATTTGTGAATCAAATAAGTCTTAAGCTCTCTTGAATTTTTTTATTCAAGATAATTGAGCATAAGCAAACACAAATTGTAACTATCCAAGCCTTAAGCAACATAAACACTACTCTTGATTTCTAGGTTGAAATCGCTGGTGCTGGCAGCTTGAACATACAAAATTGTATAAATTACTGGGAATTGGTAACTACGAGTTTTGAGCTGAAATTTTTACTGAATTTTATAGACATCTGGAAAAAAATTATAGAAAAAGAACCAAGCGATTTGGATTAAAGGAAAAAATAATAAAAATCGCACAAGTTGGCAGACAAATCAGTGTCCAAGAAAAAAAAAGTGAAAGGAAAGTGTGCTTGTTGTTTTGGCTCAAAATTTGTTCTATAATTGGTGCCTATTTTATACCAATCCTAGTTCTGAAATTTAAATTGAAAATTATTGTGAAAACAAGTGCCAAAACTATAGGTTTCTTGAGTCTTTTTTTTTTATAGTTTTTCTACTCTACTCTAGAGCCATTCTAGGTTTCTCTTTGAGTCCTAGCTTGCTTTTTTGTGCTTTTCATTGCTTTAATTGTTGAATAATCCTTGAAAATTTGTCTTGTTAAAACTCTATTGGTTTAGCTTTCATTTCATTTTTTTTTTTGTCTTTGGTTATTGCTTGTCTCTTTGTTTCCTTGGTTGTGAGTTGCCATATAGGGAATTGGAAAGGAGGATTGGTGCCATATCTTGAAGAATTTGAGTCAAGAAGAAAGGGGCCAACCACCTTAAGAGCTATTGGACTAAGAAGCACTCCAAATTGAGTGAAACACTAAAGAGAGAATAGCCACCATAATTGAGGACTTTTTTTTTGTAATTTTGTAATTGGCAATTTGCTTTGCTTTCAAATTTTGTAACAAAAAGGCCTTTCATTGGAAGTAAGTTGGGAGCCTCCGCTAGGTCACCCTACTTCCATTTTTGTGTAATAATTTTAGGCAATTTTCCCTTAGGATAGTGAGTGTTTTGTTGGGAACCTTAAATGAGGTCATCCAAACACTCTTAGGATCCGCCTAGTTTGCATTTCTTGCACTTTAATTTCTTGCTTACTTTCATAGCTTATTTCTTTTACCCTCCATTGTCAAACCGCCTAGATAGCTTGCCTTTTACCAATTAGTTTTTACCTTATCTTGCACACCTCTTTTAGTGTTATTTTGGCTAGTTTCAACCATAGTTTCTTTTACCTTTTTTTTTCAAACCCCCAACAAGAAAGAACCATAACTTAGGAACCAACATGAGTCTTCATTCTTCATCTAGTGTTAATGGTGAGGGTTCAACTCCTAAGGACCCCTTGTATAAGATATTAGATGAGTTGAGATCCCTTAAGTTGTGGAAAGAAAAACAAGAGAGAAAAGAAAAAGGTAAAAAAAGAGTGGAAGAAATAAGTCAAGATGAAAGAGAGAAAATAAGAGAGGAAGAAAGAAGAAAAATAATGAAAGAAATGAAAAGAGAAAAACATGCCTCCTATAGTAGTCATGACTCTTGCAAGAGTTTAAGTGAAGAACTTAGCGACTATTATAGAGGGCGTCATAGTTCACATACTAAACATCACTCCCAAAGAAGAGAAAAGGATAGAAGGCCTCAAGAGGTTAACATTAGCCTCCCATATTTCCACGGAAAAGATAATGTTGAGGCCTACTTAGATTGGGAAATGAAGGTTGAACAACTATTTGCTTGCCATCATATTAGCGAAGAGAGAAAAGTTCCATTGGCTACCCTTAGCTTTCAAGGGTATACCCTATATTGGTGGACTTCCCTTGTTAAAGAACGAAGGATTCATGGGGATCCTCCAGTAGAGTATTGGAATGATCTTAAGAGTGCCCTTAGGAAGAGGCACATTCCCTCCTACTATGAAAGGGAGCTTATGGACAAGCTCCAAAGGCTTAGACAAGGGAGTATGAGTGTTGAAGAATATAGACAACAAATGGAACTACTCCTTTTAAGAGCTGGACTTAGGGAGGAGGAAAGAATAAGCATAGCTAGGTTCCTTAGTGGGCTCAATATGGAAGTGAGGGACAAGGTTGAACTCCTTCCATATAGGGACCTAGATGAGCTAGTCCAACTTTGTATAAGAGTGGAGCAACAACTTAAAAGAAAGCCTTCTTCAAAATCTTATGGCTCTCACTCTTATCCAAGGAAGGACCAAGCCCATGGAATTTTAGGGGCTGCACCTTCAAAACCCAAGGAAGATAAGGGTAAGACCATAGAGAAATACACCCCTAAGACTAGTTCCCAAGAAAGGACTAGCAACATTAAATGCTTCAAATGTCTTGGGAGAGGTCACATTGCCTCTCAATGCCCCACAAAGAAAACCATGATCATGAGGGGTCAAGACATTTATAGTAGTCAAGAGGAGACTACTTCTTGCCCTTCCTCTAGTGGAAGTGAAGATGAAGTAAGGGGTGAAGAGTCTAGTGAGGAAGTCTACCCCCATGAAGAAGGTGACCTCTTAATGGTTAGAAGGCTCCTTGGAGGTCAATCTTGTGATCTATCTCAATCCCAAAGAGAGAACATCTTTCATACAAGATGCAAAATTTTAGATAAAACTTGTTCTCTCATTGTGGATAGTGGATCTTGTTGCAATTGTTGTAGCACAAGATTAGTTTCCAAGTTGAACCTCACTATCATTCCCCACCCAAAACCTTATAAACTTCAATGGCTCAATGAGCAAGGGGAAATGATAGTTAACCAACAAGTGAAGGTACCTTTCTCCATTGGGACATATAAGGATGAAGTTAATTGTGATATAGTTCCCATGGAGGCAGGACATATTCTTTTAGGAAGGCCGTGGAAATTTGATAGGAAGATCATTTATAATGGCCTAACTAATGAAATTACCCTCACCCATCTTGGCACTAAATTTGTGTTGCATCCTCAAACACCTTCACAGGTGGCCAATGATCAACTAACTATGAAAGATAAGAGGGATGAGGAAGAAAAACTAGAAAAACAAAAGAAAAATAAGGATAGTAAGGCCTTGTGTTCAAAGGCCAAGGGGAAGGAAAAGGAGGAAAAGGATTCCTCCAAGAAGATTGTTAACAAGGAAAATCATTTTGCAACAAAATGTGATATTAAAATAGAACTCCTTCTTAAACAATCTTTCTACCTTTTCCTATCAAGGGAAACATCCCTTAGCACCGCCATACCTCTTAGGCTTGAGGTTATTCCTCAAGTAAAGGAGTTGTTGGATGAGGGTTTGGTTCGCAAGAGCTTAAATCCTTGTGCTTTGTTGGTGCCTAAAATAGGTATTATTAGGCACCAAATCCCTATGATAGGTGGTATAATGCATGTGTTGAGTGGTGCAACACTCTTTTGTAAAATCACTCATGCACCCAACATCTTCATGATTTGTGTACATAGGGACTCATTAGGTAGGTTTCTTCTTATTTTTTGTTTCAATGCAAACCTAGGTGCTCATGTGGGACACCGTAGGTTTGTCGTAATTTTTTTTAGGAATAATCAACATGAAAATAAAGAAAAAGGTATGTATCATTCCATTACTTTCCTTAACTTTTTAAATAGTGATCAAGGGCTTCCCATGGACCCTAAGAGAATAAAGGTCATTCCTGAGTGGCCTACTCCACCAAGTATAAGGGAAATTTTGGGCTTCAATATCTTAACAAACTTTTACAAAAAGTTTGTCCCATATTTTTCTATACTTGTAGCACCACTCACTGAGTTGGTGAGGAACTATATTCTCTCATGGGAAGATGACCAAGAAAAGGGTTTTCAGTCCTTACCATACTCTAACATACCCAACATCACTAATACATATGTTTTCATTCTTTTTACAGGTGTTGAGGAAAGAATCCATGAGTTTCAAGAACCTCTGGATTTGAGGTCAAATCCTTTTCAAGGGGGAGGGAATGATGCAATCCAACCCCCCAAGGGCATTGGATAGAAGACTCCAAGAAGATTGGGCCAAAAATGCAAGAGAAGGCCCTAGGGTTCTCATGAGCCTTAGGGTAGATTTCGGGCCCATGGGCTAAGTATGAGCCCACTTATCTTGGTACATATTAGATTAAGGCTTCATTAATTTTGGGCCTTGTATTTAGGGCTCCATAATGTAGGTAGGGTACCCTAGAAATATAGGATTTTTCAGCCCTTGTATTTTAGGGCACCTAGACTAGTTTTTGTATTAGGGGTAGTTTTGTAATTTCACATGCACTAAGTGGATATTTGATGTGTGTGGTTGGAAATAAATTTAATTGAATTGGTAGAAGCCCAATCCAATTAAATTTTAGAGGGGGAGGTGAGCATTTGCTTACTACACCCCATTGCCACATCATATAGTCACACTTTGTGCATGTCCTTCATGCTTTTCATGCCTCATGACACCTAAGCACACTTAGTGGAGAATCTTGGAATTGATCTTGGATTAGTGGGCTGAACCATAACTAAAATTCACTAATCATAATTAGTGAAATTTTGGCTCCAAAGTTTGGCTCCACAAATTCAATTTCAAATTCAAGTGAAATTTGAATTTCCCTCCAATTTTGTGTGACACTTAGGCTATAAATAGAGGTCATGTGTGTGCATTTTTTTTGGAACTTTGATCATTTGAATATTAAAATTCAGATTTCAAAGCTCATTTAGAGCACAAAATTTCGTTCTCTTCTCTTCCTCTCCCTTCATTCATCTCCTTCTTCCTCCAAGCTCTTATCCATGGCCTCCTATGGTGGTGAGCTTCTTCTAGACTCATCTTCTCCTTGAAGTGGCGTCTCCTCTCCCTCTTCCTTCTCCATTCCGCTGCCATTCATCTTCCAAGAAGCAAAGGAATCCATTGATGAAGAAGATCCTAGGCCTACAAGCTCCAATGGAGCTTGCATCATCTGCCTTCTTCTATTTTCAGATTGGGAATGCCTCTAACAGCACCTTTGTCAATGATATTCTTCATGCCTCTTAAGTGCAGATGTCCAAATCTTTGATGCCATATTTTGACTTCATCTTCTTTGGAGGATGGACATGTGGAGGAGTAACTGGTTTCTTGAGGTGTCCATAGGTAGCAGTTGTCCTTTGATCTGCTGCCCTTCATTAGAACTTCATTCTTCTCATTTGTCACCAAGCATTCTGACTTTGTGAAGTTTACATTGAATCCTTCATCACACAACTGACTGATGCTGATCAAGTTTGCAGTCAGTCCCTTCACCAGCAGTACTTTGTTCAGACTAGGAAGTCCATCATGGACTAGCTTTCCCATTCCAGTGATCTTTCCTTTAGAGCCATCTCCAAATGTCACATAGCTAGTGGAGCAAGGTTCAATGTTCACCAGGAATTCTTTAACTCCTGTCATGTGTCTGGAACAGCCGCTATCTAGGTACCAATCTTCCTTAGCTGATGCTCTAAGTGAAGTATGAACAACAAGACTAACAATCTTGTGTTTTGGAACCCACACCATCTTTCTTCCGCTGCTGCTATTTTGAGTTCCATGACGTGGATGGCCATGTAGATGATAACAAAAAGGCTTTATGTGACCATACTTGCCACAGTAGTGACACCTCCACTTCTTTCTGTTGCTCTTTTTCTGCTGCGTTCCATGATGTCGAGACCGATGTTGTGACATCGAGGCTCCAGTGCTGTTTTTGGCAGGAACAAATTCTGTCATGGTTGATCTGCCAGCAAATTTATGATTAAATCCAAGTCCTCTCTGGTTTCCAACATTCTTTCCAAGCTGTAGCACCTCATCAAGCATATCTGAGCCTTTATTCAGCATCTTTATTGATTTTGTCATGTTTTCCAGTTTAGAGTTCAGAAAACCAATTTCTCCTTTAAGCTCAGAGATTTCCTCTTCATGTGCCTCCTTCTCAGCCTCCAGATTTGCAATGATCTTCTTCAGTTGTGCTTCTTGCTGAAGAATCTTCTCACTTTTGATGCATAGTTCTCTATAGGATATAGCAAGCTCATCAAAAGTGATTTCAACATCAATATCACTTGAATCTTCATCAGATTCAAATATCCCATTGAGTGCATTCACATTTCTGTCAGAATCACTTTCTTGTTCACTCTCTGTATCATCAGACCAACATACAGAAAGTCCTTTCCTCTGCTTCTTGAGACGGGTGGGACATTCAGCTTTGATGTGTCCGTAGCCTTCACACCCATGGCATTGAATTCCTTTGCTGGGCTTTTCATCTGACATCTTCTGGTGTTCACTACCTTTCCTGATGTCGAAAGGGATGTTCCGGACATGTGGTTTCTGCCTCCTGTCCATTCTTTTCAGCACTTTGTTGAACTGTTTTCCAAGGAGCACAACTGCGTTAGTCAGACCTTCATCAGTATCCAGGTCATACTCATCTTCTTCTCCTTCATCATTGGACACGAACGCCAGGCTCTTGCTCTTCTTTTCAGTCCTATCCGAGAGTCCCAGCTCAAAGGTTTGAAGGGAACCAATGAGTTCATCTACTCTCATGTTGCAAATGTCTTGGGCCTCCTCTATTGCAGTGACTTTCATGTCAAATCTCTTAGGCAAAGATCTGAGGATCTTTCTCACCAGCTTTTCATCTGTCATCCTTTCTCCCAAGGCAGTGCAAGCATTGGCAATTTCAAGAATGTTCATGTGGAAGTCATGAATGCATTCTTCCTCCTTCATCTTCAGATTTTCGAATTTTGTAGCCAATAGTTGCAATCTGGACATCTTCACTTTGGAGGTTCCTTCATGAGTGATTTTCAGAATCTCCCATGCATCCTTGGCAACTGTGCATGTGTTGATCAATCTGAAGATATTCTTGTCAACTCCATTGAATAGGGCATTCAAGGCTTTGGAGTTTCCAAGTGCCAATTCGTCTTCTTCTTTTGTCCAGTCTTCTTCTGGCTTCAATTCATCAGTGGGCTTTCCTTCTGTGTCCAGCATCTTGGGATGTTCCCAGCCTTTGATGACAGCTTTCCAGGTTCTGCTATCCAGTGATTTGAGGAAGGCCACCATCCTTGCTTTCCAGTATTCATAGTTGGTTCCATCCAGAATTGGTGGTCTGTTCACTGGTCCTCCTTCTTTCTCCATGTTCATCAGAATTTATCTCCCTAGATCTCACTCAGTGATTTAGAGTGCCCGCTCTGATACCAATTGAAATTCTGATACTGAGGACAGATGTCGTACAGGATGTCACGACATCCCGCTTCAGAACATGCAGATTATATATGACAGTATGAACAGATTAAACAAGTAAATAACACAAGAGAATTGTTAACCCAGTTCGGTGCAACGTCACCTACATCTGGGGGCTACCAAGCCAGGGAGGAAATCCACTAAAATAGTGTTAGTTCGAAGATCTAACAGCCACTGTTTACAACCTTCTCACCTAATCACTACCCATGCAACTTCTACCTAAGAGCCACTCTTAGATATGAGAACCCCTCTCACTCCCTCTCAATCACTCACCCGTGTTTACAAATAAATCAAAGACACACCAGAGATTGCTCTCTGAACAATAGAGATCAACTCTACACACTCAGGTCCAACACTTGATGTTAGGGTAACATCAAGGTGGCTCACAAAACACTCAAGTCCCAAAACTCACAAAATAACTCTTCAATCTCGGACTTGGTGGAAAACTCGTGCAGCCTTCATGTTTATATAGCAGTGTGCGTATCTGGGCTGCAACAACTTGCGCTGGATAAGATCTATCATTCTCCTGAAAAATCTGCACTTAAAGATCTAAAAGATAAAGTTTGATCTTTTAGTTTTTATCTTTAATCTTTAATCCCTGAACGAACTATTCAGGTTTGTAATTCGAACTTTAATTATCTTTTAATTCGTTCCTAAAGATAGATCGCCTAATCTGTTGCTGACTGCACATTAATCTGTTAAAGGTATAACAGATTTATGTGTCCAGTATTTTCGGGCAGGATGTCCTGGACATTGTATCCGACATCGTGGATCCTGCAGCTTCAATTCTTCATTTGACATTTTATCTTGCCTTGTGCATTGTGCAGCCCGATCTGATTCCTTGACATAATGTTAGACATCATGTGCAGCAACTCCAGCTTTCCTTCATTGTCTAAGTGCTTATGTTTTAACAAAATTTTAGCCAATCTTTTAAAACTCAGTAAAGCTAAGCACTAACAGAGAAGATAAAAAAAATAAAATAATTCACTAAAAGTGCACACAATAAGGTTCATACCACTGACCATTTGGATATTTGACATATGTAGAACCATTGAACCAACTTAACCATTGTGTACATTAATGACAAATATGTGTTATATATATGTAACTTAAATATAAATTTTATAACTTCATTATATACCGAGTCATGTGAGTCTTCTAGTGACCCACTGGGTCGATCCAAGGAAAACAAGTTAAAAAATCATTTCCAAGGAAATATAATGTTTCCACCTCTAGACCCCTTAGTTTTTACACATTGATCTATTGAGTCCAACAAGAACAACCTCTTTTGCAAGGAAAAGATATAGGCTAGTAATAGTTGATGAGTATATTGGATGGACTTGGGTTTTGTTCCTGGCCCACAAGAATGACTCCTTTAAGCTCTTCTTTAATTTCTATAAAATAGTTCAATCAGAAGTGACCATAGAAGAGAGTTTGAAAATGAAAAATTTCATTTGTTTTGTGAATAAAATTATGTGGTTGAGAGGAAGAATAGGTCATTACAAGAAATGACTTGGATCATGCTTATTTATAACTTAACTCCCAAGCATTTTTGGTTTAAAACAATGAATATTGACTACTATTTACAAAACAAATATAATTGGTCCATCATTTACCCTCGTATATTAAGCGAAATTCCTTTTTTTCATATACAGTTTGAAGTTATACATATGACTTTTCAATCAATTGACATATACTGAAACATTTGATTGCAACTAAAATTTTTCCCAAGTACTTTTGGGTTAAAACAATGAACATTACTTGCTATTTACAAAACAAAATATAGTTGGTCCATCGTTTACTCTCATATATTAAGCAAAATTCCTTTTTTTTCCACATACAGTTTGAAGTTATATATATGAATTTTCAATTAGTTGATGTATACCAAAACATTTGATTGCAACTAAAATTTTTATTAAGAAAATCTTAGGATAAGATACATTCCTTTCACAAAAAATACGAAGTGTGATAAATATTCTTTCCCTGTATATGAAACTTACCAGTACATTTAGATGTTAATGGCACATATATTGATAAAAATGTTTTAATTATAGACCAACAAGTAGATTTTGCACAACCTTCATCTCAAGGCGCGCAATAACTTTTAAGGATTCAACTACTACATACTTAGAACCCCTTGTATGGTGAGGTAGGAGGCAGGTTTTCAGAGAGGAATGATGAGATCATGGTCAGAGATCAGGCTAGTTGCCAGCTTGGAACAAAATGTCCTGCTCCTCTTATTGTAACAAATGTCACTCCTTTGTATCCCACCACATATCCTCCAACCTTTAAATGTGAGAAATTTGTCATGTTTCAAAAAATATATATTAATTGATCTAAAAGAAAAGTCAATAATTTATTTATTTATTTACCAAAAAGTCTATAATTTATTTTTTGAAGGCAAAAAGTCTATAATGTATAGGATAAGAAGAATCTAGTTATTTAAATAAATTGTAACCATTTTGGGATTTGTAGATGAGTAAATCGGTAATAATCTAGTCTTTGAAAGAATAAAAAATCTAATTTGATCACTTGAATGTGTAAAAAGCGCAACAATTTTATCATGTTATTAAGTTTTGTGGACATTTTTGTCATTAAATTTTAATATTAAATGATCAATTTGTGACACCGGAGTTAGAATTTATCATCTCATGGATACTACTCAACTCTCCACTAGTTAACTAACTCTAAGTACTAAAGGGAATTAACTAGTTGATTAGGTGTGAATGTTCAATTGCTACCGATAAGAAAACAACCACATCAACAACTTCCATCGCGTTTAATTTTTGAAATGAATAAGAAACAATCTATTATATTTTATTAATGGTTAATTACAATTTTTGTCCTTTAATTTATTTTTAAGGTTCAATTGAATTTTTTATTTTAAATTATTCATTTTGGTCTCTTAATTTATTTATTAGATTCAATTTAGTTTCTTATTTTTCTTTAAATGTGTTCAATTTGCTCTCATTTGTTTCTAGCAGCTCCAAACATTTTCAAAAAAGGAGTCCAAACTTTGTTTTAAATGAGACCCAATTAAACATATATTTTTAAAAGAAATAAAGAACTTAGTTGAAACTTGTAAAGATAAAAGGATGAAATTTAACATAATAAATAAATTATGGACTAAATTAAACATTCTAAAAATAAACTAAAAAATAAATTAGAGAATCAAAATAGTAACTAATCTTTATGAAATAATTATTAGTTGCTCATATAATAAGTCTATTTTATGTAACTATACTCTAACAAAATAAAAAATTTCCTTAAAAAACAAAAAAAAAGAAGTTGAAAGTAATTTTATTAATCCATCATGAGGGTCTAAATCTAGTCAATTTAATAGTTAATAGACACCAACATGATGTAACATGGTTCATAAATAATTTTGTGTTTTAAGCATGTGATTATGAGTTTGGTTCTTGATCCACGCTTATAAAAAAATATGATGGTAGAAATCAATTCTTTAAATAAATCTCAATATCTCAAGAGAAAAAGAAGGATCTTTGCGATTCTAATTGCATAAAGTGGCATGCTTGTTTTTATGACAACTTGGAACAGTCAGAAAATGATTATATGTGGCTGATTAAAATATCCTATAAACTTAATTACAAATATTAAACAAGATCAAGGATTCTATTATATATTTTATAAGTTAGAAATTTAATTAAACATTCCTAAATAGTTCAAAAATCTAAAGCAGAAAAACAATTTTCAAAAAATAATAAACAAAAAGGCCTAAAGGATTGATTTCAGTACCTCATTTCCAGAATACCATGGATACCAATCAACCCGAATAGGGAGCCTCAAGGCATTGATTGAGTACTTGGAAGATGTGACGGGGACCTTTGCATCTGTATCACCATTGTAAGAGAATATATAATTTAAATTTAGGAGTTGGGTTGCAATAAATAAAAAAAGATTTAAATATGTTTTTATCCCTAATAAATATTCAATTTTCGCATTTTTTCTCTAATAAATTTTTGTTTTGCGTTGAGTTCTGAATAAAATAATTTTGTTTTGATCCTTGACACTTTTTTTCTAGTCTCTGATAAAAAAGGAATTTTGCTCATTTTCCATAATAAACTTTTTCATTTGTTATTAATCGAGACTAAAACAAAAGTTTCTAATCATCAGGGAATAAACACAAAATTTGCTAATTTATCAAGAATTAAAACAAAATATCAAGGACTAAAATAAAATTTATTTTATTAGAACTTAACACAAAACAAAAATTTATTATGGAGCAAACACAAAAAACAAATATTTACTAGAATAAAAAATATATTTAAGCCATAAAAAAATACAAACTCGTTATTCTACAAGTGTGGAAGAAATTTAATTCAAAATCATGTTTACGAGTAGGGTAGTGGAGCTTTGCTATTGCAATAAGATTTCCATGGAACTTAGAATTGTTAAGACTTATTATTGGCTAATTCAAAAGAATAATATACATAATTAGACCAAAAAAAATCTCTATATAGTGTGTATGTTATATCAGGGTTCTTTTGGATTCTTCCTGTTTTAGATTGTGTAGTACTTTAACATGAATAAATTGAGCTTGCATGTATATCCACAATTTAATGTGGCTAGCAATGAGATACTCAATGATGGGTAGGATGGTAGTTGGGTTGTCCTTCCAGTCAAAGCCACTATTAATTGTTGCAAAATATGATATATGTTTGGTTAGCATAGTATGACAAAGCCAAATAGGCATCAAATCATAGCATTTTACAATTTCTTTGGTCTAGATTACCTACAATGTGTCCAATTTGTGGGTTTTGCATGTAAAGCTTTTTGGACCTCTGACCTATTTAGATAGGCTTCCACATAGTAGGCAGAACATGGATCAAAATCATATACCTGAAAGTAAGTGTAACAGTCAAAGGGTATTGGAAATTACTTGGAAAGTTCATATATGAATGTAAGCCAAAATAAATTTCAATTTGATGGTGAAGTGAATTATTGCTTAGGGAAAATCATTTTTTAAGGAGGTTTTTACATAGTCACTATGATTTTGAAGGTATTCAAACACACTTACAGTTCATTTGGTTGCAATGACAAAAATTGATGTTGTGGAGACAAAAATAATAATTGGACACACTACTACAAATAATGGCTTTAAAACATCGCTAAGTTAATATCAGTTTTACGTAAAACCGATGTTAACAAAAACACGGTGGCAATCTCGTAAATAACATGAGTTTGTTAACATCGGTTTTTTGAAAAGCCGATGTTAACATGAGTTAGTTAACATCGATTTTTAAAAATATGATGTTACTAAAGAATGTAGAGAAAACTCAACATCGGTTTTTTGAATGACTGATGTTGAGGTTACTTCGTTCACATCAATTTTTTTAAAAAACCGATGTTTGTGAATGTAAGTATACAAGTTTTGATCATATAGGTTTTGATGATGCTAAAGTATAAGCAAACAAGGTTGCTTCAAGATTGATTCAAGGTCACGCAAACAAGATCAAGGAAAAGATAAGGCCTTAATCCATTTTTTTAAAAGAATCTCATATTGATTGATATAAGTTTTGGCCTCAAAGTTTAATTTTCAAATGTTTTTCATCAGTTCAAAATAAGTATTTTGAAATGGTAATCGATTACCAAGTATTGTAATCGATTACCAAAGACAGATTGCACATGGCTTTTCAAGAGTTTTTGAAATTTGAATTTTTAAATCTTGTAATCGATTACCACGTTTCTGTAATCGATTACAAGTAGCGATACTTCAAAAAATACTTTAAAAAGTCATGAACCTTGAAAATATAACTTTGTAATCCATTACCATAATGCTATAATCGATTACCAGTGAAAGAATTTCAGAAAATATCTTGAAAAGACACATCTCTTGAAAATTGTGTTTGAACAACCACCAAAGGGCCTATATATATGTGTCTTGACTTTGAAAATATTCAGAGCTTTAAAAATTAGAATCTAATTGTCAAAATTCTCTCAAAACAACTAGTGGACAAACACTTGCAAATCAATTGAGAATTCTTCTAAGATTTTCAATTTGTATCATCTGCTCTAAAGGAGAGAAATCTTTCTGTACATCTTATAAACACTGTTGTAATCAAGAGACTATTCATCTCTTGGCATGTGAGAATCCTAAACATAAGGGTAAGGGATCCCAAGGTGTGTTCAAAGGTTGTAAAGATTTTACAAAGATAGTGGAAAATCTCAAGTGGGTTGCTTGAGGACTGGATGTAGGTACGGGAAGTGGCTGAACCAGGATAAACGAGTTTGCAATTTTCTCTTGCCTTATCTCGTTTATTTTTTTATTGCACATATTTTGGCTTGCATAATTGAAGAACATTATCAAATTAATTGCTTCTTCATCTTCTATATTTTGAACCTATCACAAATATTTTAAAAAGAGAATTAAAACTTGTTAATTGTGAAATTTCTTAAAAACTTAATTCACCCCCCTCTTAAGTTATTGAGGCCACTTGTCCAACAAGTGGTATCAGAGCAGGATTCTTGTCTAAAGTTTAAAAACATCAAGAATAGTTATGGCCTCATCAAACTTTCTATTTCACGAGGGAAACTCCATTAATAGGCCTCCTATTTTTAATGGTGGGGGTTATCACTATTGGAAAACCCGTATGCAAATTTTTATAGAAGCTATAGATTTAAATATATGGGAAGCCAATGAAATCGATCCCTTCATCCCTACAATGGTAATAGGAAATGCAACTATAGAAAAACCTAGAGAACAATGGGATGAAGATGAAAGAAGAAGGGTTCAATATAATTTAAAGGCCAAAAATATAATTACTCCTGCATTAGGCATGGATGAATATTTTAGAGTCTCAAATCGTAGAAATGCAAAAGAAATGTGAGACACATTACAAATAACACATGAAGGCACAACTGATGTGAACAGATCTAGAATAAACACCCTCACACATGAATATGAACTTTTTAGAATGAATTAAAATGAGACCATACAAGATATGCGAAAGAGATTTACACATATAGTTAATCATCTTGCATCATTAGGAAAATATTTCCTAATGAGGATCTCATTAACAAAGTGTTGAGATGTTTAAGCAAGCAATGGCAACCAAAGGTTTGCAGAATCAAAAGACAATATGTCTCTTGCAACTCTTTTTGGGAAACTTCAAGAACATGAAATGGAACTTATGAGACTCAACCAACATGAAGAAAATGACAAAAAGAAGAAAGGAATTGCACTTAAAGCCTCATCTTCTATTCATGAAGAAAGTGACAAAGAGGACTTGAATGAACATAACAATATAGAAGAAGATGATGATTTCAGTCTCTTCGTAAAAAGATTCAATAAATTTTCGAGAAACAAAGGAAATCGAAGAAGATCAAACTTCAATCCAAAGAAGAAAGGAGAAGATTTCTCCTCTGTTCCAAAATGCTATGAATGTGATCAACTTGGACACCTAAGAGTTGATTGTCCTATATTCAAAAGAAGAATGGAAAAATCTGACAAGAAAAACTTCAAAGATAAGAAACGAAAGAAAGCTTATATCACTTGGGAAGATAATGACATCGATTCATCAGGTGATTCAGTAAACAAAGTCGTAAATCCTAGTCTCATGGCCACAAACTATGAAAGCGAAGAAGAGGTAACATCTTCGAACTATGACTTATCTATTTCTTTTGATGAACATCAAGATGCATTCAATGACTTGCATAAAGAATCTGTCAAACTTGCCAAATTAGTTTCATTTTCTGAGAAAACTATTTCAAATTTAGAAAAGGAAGTTTTGAAGTTAAATGTAAAATTAGAAAATCTTAAAATTGAAGTTAAAACATTAAAACCAATACATACAAACCAATCCTATACTAAATGTTTAATACAAGAAAGCAATGAAGCATCTCGTTCATGTAAAAGTTGTAACATATTTAAAGAAGAAATTAAAGATTTAAAAGATTCTCTTGCCAAATTTACTGTTGGCAAAAATAATTTAGATATTATACCAGAAAAACAAAGATGCGTTTTTGATAAGGCTGAATTGGGGTATAAACCAAAAAAACAACAAAAGATGTATAAAAATTTCTTTATGCATTCAATGACTTGCATAAAGAATCTGTCAAACTTGCCAAATTAGTTTCATTTTCTAAGAGAACTATTTCAAATTTTGAAAAGCATGTTTTGAAATTAAATTTAGAATTAAAAGATCTTCAAATTGAAGTTAAAACATTAAAACCAATGGATATAAACCAATCCTCTACTAAATGTTTGATACAAGAAAGCAATCAAGCATCTCATTCATGTAAAAGTTGTAACATATTTAAAGAAGAAATTAAAGATTTAAAAGATTAGTTGGCCAAATTTACTCTTGGAAAAAATAATTTATATATTATACTAGAAAAACAAAGATGCGTTTTTTATAAGTCTGAATTGGGGTATAAACTTGAAAAACTACAAAAGATGTATAAAAGTTTCTTTGTGCATTCAATGACTTGCATAAAGAATCTGTCAAACTTGCCAAATTAGTTTCATTTTCTAAGAAAACTATTTCAAATTTAGAAAAGGAAGTTTTGAAATTAAATTCAGAATTAGAAGATCTTAAAATTGAAGTTAAAACATTAAAACCAATAGATACTAACCAATCCTCTACTAAATGTCTAATACAAGAAAGCAATGAAGCATCTCATTCATGTAAAAGTTGTAACATATTTAAAGAAAAAATTAAAGATTTAAAAGATTCTCTTGCCAAATTTACTCTTGGCAAAAATAATTTAGATATTATACTAGAAAAACAAAGACACATTTTTGATAAGGCTGAGTTGGGGTATATACTTGAAAAACAACAAAAGATGTATAAAAATTTCATTATGCATCCAATGACTTGCATAAAGAATCTGTCAAACTTGCCAAATTAGTTTCATTTTCTTAGAAAACTATTTCAAATTTAGAAAATGAAGCTTTGAAATTAAATGTAGAATTAGAAAATCTTAAAATTGAAGTTAAAACATTAAAACCAATAGATACAAACCAATCCTCTACTAAATGTTTAATACAAGAAAGCAATGAAGCATCTCATTTATGTAAAAGCTGTAACATATTTAAAGAAGAAATTAAAGATTTAAAAGATTCTCTTGCCAAATTTACTCTTGGAAAAAATAATTTAGATATTATACTAGAAAAACAAAGATGCGTTTTTTATAAGGCTAAATTGGGGTATAAACCTGAAAAACAACAAAAGATGTATAAAAATTTCTTTGCATATACTCAAAAGGCTAGTTCTCCTTTCTTGACATGCTTTTACTGTGGTAGGAAAGGACATAGTGCATCAACATGTTATTTTAGGAAAAATAGTAGTAGCATTGGAAAAATGGTGTGGGTTCCAAAAGGATCTTTAGTCAAAACCAACATTCAAGGACCCAAGAAAATTTGGGTACCTAAACCAAAAATATGATTATATGAATGAAGAATTCTTTGAAGCAAAGTTGGTACATTGATAGCGGTTGCTCTAAACACATGACGAGAGATGCATCAAAGTTAACTCATATTTCTCCTAAGAATAATGGACATGTGACTTATGGAGACAACAACAAAGGTAAAATTCTTGGAGTTGGAAAAATAGGTACGAATCCTTCTATCTCCATAGAAAATGTTTTACTTGTTGATGCTCTTAAGCATAGTTTACTAAGTATCACTCAATTATGTGATACAAGCTTTTTGGTGTCATTTGATTCTCATAATTGCTTTATTGAAAGTAAACATGACATGAAAATAAAACATCTAGGACATAGAACTAATAATGTATACATGATAAATCTAGATAAAACCCCAAATTATGCTCAATGCTCTCAAAGCAAAGAGGATGGATCATGGTTGTGGCATAGGAGAATTGCTCATATAAATATGGAACATTTAAATAAGTTAATTTCAAAAGATTTAGTAATTTGATTTCCAAAACTCATATTTGAAAAGGATAGATTATGTGTTGCATGTCAAAAGGGAAAACAAATAAGGGTCTCTTTCAAATCAAAGAATATTGTTTCTACCACTCAACCTTTACAACTTTTGCACATGGACCTCTTTGGTCATTCTAGAACTATGAGTTTTGGTGGAGATTATTATGCTCTTGTCATAGTAGATGATTATTCAAGATTCACATGGACTCTATTTCTTACTCACAAAAGAGATGCATTTCATGCTTTTAAGAAACTTGCTAAAATCATTCAAAATAAGAAAAATCTCAACATTGCATCCATTAGAAGTGGAGGAGAATTTGAGAATAAAGATTTTGAATTATTTTGTTATGAAAATGGGATAGAATATGATTTTTCTACACCTAGAATGTTGATGAATATGAACTAAGTTAGCATGTCTTCATTCTATGTAGGTGCCATTCATTAGGCATTAATGCTAGGATGTTGTAACTTGTAACAATAATGAGATGAATATGAACTAAGGAAAAATTGTTTGTGAATTAGCATGTCTTCGTTCTATGCAGTGTACTTGTTTGGTGTAGAGGTGGTCAATGGTATTCTATATCATTTTGATTGGTTGAATCACTGTAAATTAGCTCCTAGTTGCACCAACATCTGTAGCAGGAGCTAAAGGTTTGCCTTTTTTATTGGTTGCTAGTCAATGGTCATGAAGTTTTTGCTTAAAAGTGTTTAGTTAAAGATGTCTAATCTTGAATGTAATTTGTAGGCACTTTTTCATTTTGTTGTTTGCATCATGACCACGACATTCATTATTGGGCATTATATTGATCATCATCACAGGTGCATTTTGTTTTTCATAAAGTTTTGATGCTCTTGTTTGTTAGCAATGCTTTTATTACTTGTTGATTATGATTAATGAGTATTGATTTATATACAAGTTATGTTCATGATGAGTGAATCTTAGATTCCTGTTTGAGATTAAATACAATGATTACTATGGACATTTTGCATTAATTATTGTCATACCCTAATTTCGTCTGGGGACTATCGTTCGTTAATCTTTTGATCCTTGCTAGTTGACTTATGATGTTGAACGCCAGTTACAGTGCGAAACAGATGATCATTAAGTGTTTTGATCAAGAATGTGAAAGATACCAAAAAAGGGGGCAAAAAGGTCTTTTCCTTGAGTTCATGGACCCTAGCTTGCTCAGGCTAGCCTCTGGCGCGCCTGGGCCACCAAATGACTTCAAGGTGAAGGCACCAGCTCGCTTGGGCGAGCTAGTTACTTCAGGAGTAAGCCTTAGCTTGCTTGGGTGAGCTACAAGTCCCCCAAAATGGCCCTTTGCCTATAAATAGGCGTGCTAAGGGGGGGGGGGGGTCTGAGAAGGGGTTCTAACATTGAGAGTGAAGGAAATTGAGAGAAATAAGAAAGAAGAAGAAGAAAGAAGAGGAAACGAAGTCGAGGCACTATCAAATCGCGATCGTGATCATTCCCTATGTCATTTTCTTGTTCTGTGTTCTTTGTACGACCATCGGTTAGTTTAATTTTTAGGGATTGAATATGATATATGTACCCTTAGGGGCCCCCCTTGTTATTATGTGCACATTCATCTTCTCCATCTATCATCGATGATCTCGTCTTTCTTTGTAAAATTCAATCTTAACCCATCACTAGTGTTGTAAAATTGTCTTTAAAAGAGGTTGAAAGTTAATAAACAAAACCAAGATAAAACTAACTCATAACTTCTTCTTTTTATCAAATATCACTTGAGATTGTTTCAAGGTCCAATGCCTTGATGACTTTCTCCACTTTTCAAAATTTAGAATATCGTTTCAAGATCTAATGCCTTAAATGACTTTTTGTTCACAATTAAAATCAATCTTTCAAAAACATAAAATCAATTTAACACACAAACTTTCAGACTTAAAGAACTACGTAGGTATGAATTCCTCATCGCACCTGAGGATACATAGGAGCAAGGGCAACACCCTTGTCGACCCCAAAAAAATAAAAAACATAAAAAGGGAAAAGTAAACAATTTTGATGTCACATTACGCACACTCGATTAAAGGCTTCCGTCCCTTGTGACGGGGGCGTGGGGTGCTAATACCTTCCCTATGCGTAAACAACTCCCGAACCTTTCTTTTCAAAATTCCCAGATCTCTTTTTGTTTTTTCTAACGTTTTTCCTCGAATAAACGTTGGTGGAGACTCCCACACATTTTCCTTTTTGGAAGACGCTTCTTTGGCTTTTCGCCCGCACTCCCCGTTGTAGGGTAGGTTGCGACACATTGTATTGAATTTTGAATTATCCGTTTGGATAGCTTGGGAAGAGTCATATTTTTGTAGTACATTCGTGCGTAAAGGTTAAGTTTATTTTCTTAAATTTAATGAAATTTCGGTACAATGCATTTCTCTTTGTTCTCTGAGTGCATACTTGATTGTCGTGGAATTAATCTCATCGCTTTCATGTCGTGTACTTGGAGACCAATGCAAAATGCTGCCAAAATTTCAAGAAATTTAAGAAAAGAGAATTACCCTTGACATATGAATTTACTATAAAAATATGTATTCTTGAATGGGATAAGACCACACCTTTAATGAAAAAGTGAGATTTTTATGCATCGAAAAACATTGTGAGTATCGCAGAGTTAATAATTAGATGGATCAAAGTTGGATGAACCAAGTCGTACGAGTCTTATATATGAGGAAGGCGTGGAACAATTCTTGGAATTCGCCTCTAAAAGTAGTCGATCGGATGAGGATGGAAAATATTTTTGTCCTTGTATAAATTGTTTGAACGGGAGACGACAAATACTCGATGACATATGGGAACATCTACTATGTGATGGGATTAAGAAGAATTATACGACATAGATATGGCATGTGATGGAAGCTTGCTTGAGAAGCTTCTATGGAGCTGGATCTTTGAGCTTCAATAAGGTCCTTCAATGGTGATTTTCAGCCATGGAGTTGCAGCGGAAGATAAAGGAGAAAAGGTGAGAGGAGGCGCCATCCACTAGAGAATAAGCCATGGAAGGAGAAGCTTCACCACCAAGAGAGTGCCTTAGATAAGAAGCTTAGAGAGGAAGCTTCAATGGAGGAAGAGAATGAGAGAGGGAGAGAGAGAGAATGGTGTGGAAATTGAAGGAGAATAGGGAGATAAGTTGAACTTTAAAGTGTGTCTCACAAGTTTCTCATTCATCAAAGTTATGACAAGTGTTACACATGTTTCTATTTATGGCCTAGCACATGGGAAGCTTCCTTGGGAAGCTAGAGGAAGAAAGCTTCCTTGAGAAGCTAGAGGGGGGATACTCACACCTCTCTAATAGCTAAGCTCACCCCCATACCAAAATACATGAAAATACAATGGAAAGCTTCCTTGAGAAGTAAGGAAGGTGGCTTCCTTGGGAAGCAAGGAAGAAAGCTTCCTTGAGAAGCTAAAGGGGGGCTACTCACACCCCTATAATAGCTAAGCTCACCCCATGCCAAAATACATGAAAATATAAAAAAGTTCCTACTACAAAGACTAAAACCCTATACTACTAGAGTACCCTTAACATGTACCCTTAATTTGTAGGATAACCTTAACTTGTACCCTTTATTTGTAGGCTATAAAGAAAAGTGGACCCAACCTTGGCCCATGGGCTCAATAATCTACCCTGAGGTTTATGAGAACCCTATGACCTTCTTTAGTAGCTCTAGCCTAATCCTCTTGGAGCCTCTTGCTCATGGCTCTAGTGACTGGTCCCTTCCTCCTGAGTATTAGCTCCACCTGCAAAAGGAGTTAAATCAAAAATGTTAAAAGTGGTGCTGACTCCATACTCTTATAGGAGGTCCAACCTATATGCATTGTTATTGATCCTCTCCAAGACCTAAAAAGGTCCATCACCTCTAGGACTAAGCTTGGATTTCCTCTTAGTATGGAATCTATCCTTCCATAGATGGAGCCAAACCGAGTCCCCCTCATTAAGAACTAGCTCTTTTCTTCCTTTATTTCCTTTAGTTGCATACACCTTTGTTTGGTTCTATATTTGGTTCCTAACCCTCTCATGCAACTTCTTTACAAACTCTGACCTAGATTCCCCTTCTTTATGTCTAAAAGAAGTGTCAAGTGGGAGGGGAATTAAGTCTAAGGGTGTTAGAGGATTGAACCCATAGACAACCTCAAAAGGGGATTGCTTGGTGGTTCTATGAACCCCCTTATTGTAGGCAAATTCTACACGAGGAAGATACTTATCCCAAGACTTATGGTTTCCTTTCACAAGAGCCCTTAAAAGGATGGATCGAGACCTATTCACTACCTCTGTTTGCTCATCAGTTTGTGGATGCAAAGTGGTAGAGAAAAGAAGCTTACTTCCTAGCTTAGCCCATAAGGTTTTTCAGAAGTGGCTAAGGAACTTAGCATCTGTATCTGATACAATGGTCCTAGGAAAACCATGGAGTCTCACAACTTCCCTGAAGAAGAGTTTTGAGATGTGAGAAGCATCATCTACCTTGTGGTATGGTATAAAGTGTCCCATCTTGATTTGGTGATAACCACTTTTAAGATCAATTTTTTAGAAGATATTGGCACCATGCAACTCATCAAGTCTAGGAATGGGGTGCCTATATTTTTACGGTAATGTTGTTGATGACCCTACAATCTGTACACATTCTCCACTTACCATCCTTCCGGGGGACCAACAACACTGGCACAACACAAGGGCTTAGACTCTCTTAGACCCAACCCTTCTCTAATAATTCCTTAACCTAAGACTCTATCTCCTTAGTCTCCTAAGGGTTAGTCCTATAGGCTGGCCTATTAGGAAGGCTTTCTCCTGGGACTAAGTCTATTTGGTGTTCTATTCCCATAAGAGGAGGTAGCCTAGGGGGTATCTCTTTGGGAAGTATATCATTAAATTCATGTAAGAATTCATGGACCTTGGGAGTAAGGTCTCAAATGTAGGAATTATGGTAGTGCTAAGGGAGGTTTCCCTTGATAGGAGAAGGTAGAAGGATTGTTTAAGAAGGAGTGCTATTTTGATATCACCTTTTGTTGCAAAATGATTTTCCTTCTTAACAATCTTCTTGGAAGAATCCTTTTCCTCCTTTTACTTCTCCTTGGCCTTTGAAGACAAGGCCTTACAATCCTTGTTTTTCTTTTGTTTTTCTAGTTTTTCTTCCTCACCCTTTTTATCTTTCATAGTTAGTTGATCTTTGGCCACCTGTGAAGGTGTTTGAGGATGCAACACAAACTTTGTTCCAAGGTGGGTGAGGGTTATCTCATTAGTAAGGCCATTATTGATGATCTTCCTATCATATTGTCATGGCCTACCTAATAGAAGGTGTCTTGCCTCCATAGGAACTACATCATAAATTACCTCATCCTTATATGTTCCAATGTAGCAGGGCACTTTCACTTGTTGATTGACTATCATCTCCCCTTGGTCATTAAGCCATTGAAGTTTGTAAGGCTTTGGATAGGGAGTGATAACAAGGCTCAACTTAGAGACTAATCTTATGCTGCAACAATTGCAACATGAACCACTATCTACAATGAGAGAGAATGTGTTATGAAAAATTTTACACCTTCTGTGAAAAATGAGGTTGGGTCAAGTCACAAGATTGGCCTCCTAGAAGCCTTCTGACCATTAAAAGGTCCACTTCTTCTTGCGGGTAGATCTCTTCACTAGATTCCTCCACTTTTCCTTCTTCACTTTCACTAGAGGAAGGTGAAGTAGTAACCTCATCTTGGCTACTATAAATGTCTTGGCCCCTCATAATCATGGTTTTCTTGGTGGGGCATTGAAAAGCAATGTGTCCTCTTCCAAGACATTTAAAGCACTATATAGAGCTAGTCTTCTCTTGCATACTTGCTGTTAGTCGTCGTTTATGACTAACTTTTGTATAGAAAAGTTTTACAAAATGTATATAAATCTCCCAATTTATGGTTCTTTTTGGTAGGATTGTAAATAAAATTTCTTTGTTTTGATCTTTGCTAAGTAGAAGCCTCTTACATGGAATTAATGTTAAATTTCTTTAATTTGAGGCAAAAAGGAGCTATTTTGAAGAAGTTTCAAAGGAGTCATCGCGCTAGGCAAGCTCAATGCGCTTAGCGCGCATCATCGGCTAAGCCTAGCACCAGCACGCTTAGTGAGTAAAGGGGAATATGGAAAGGCATCTGCTATGCAAGCATGCGCTTAGCACGTTATCAGCTCGCTAAGCGAGTCGTCTGTTGCTTTCCAGGCTTAGCGCGAGATTGACGCTAATCTCAAATTCACTTACTCACGCTAAGCTCGAGAATGGCACTAAGAACGACATCGAGATCAGGAAGCCCTTTTTAAGCTTGATTTTCACAAAATTAAAGAGGGAGCCAAAAAGAGAACTTTTCACTACGGAGAGGCTTCAAGAGTGTGAATTTCAGAGATCGTAGAGTAGAGCAAGGGGCCAAGTTTTCATCTTTTAGGGAGATTAGTGAGTTTTTGAGTGATTGTGAGATTCCTAGAGGTGGAGGAGACATCCCCACTCCTTTGTAAGCAAGCAATTTCTCTTGATTCCTCTTCTTCAGTGTAAAAGGAGCTTCCTTGCCATGAAAAGCTAAAACCCTCAGTTGGGGATTCTTATTGAGTAGTTGATGTAAACTCTTTTTCATATCTAATTAAGGTTGTTTTATGTGTTCATTGCTTCTATCTATGCTTATTGTATGCATGCTTGTGGCTTGATCACCCATTTGTGTGTGCTGTTAGGGACTTTAGCATTGGGAAATGCACTGTTTCCTTAGAATTTGATAAAGCAGGGACTGAATAACTGCATTGCTAGGGATAGTGTGCAGGGTTTTAGTTTTCTTTATTATGTTGTGAGTATGATGCTGTTTAAATTAGGCTAAGTTCAACAAGAGGGATCTGCGAACGAAGTTTGATTTAAATTAGTCCAAACTCTGGAGGAATCGATGTTTGGTATTTTTGTCCTCAGCATAGAACACAGGAACATCTTTAACTAGAAAACATCTTTAATTGCATCAACTTACTCAGTAGGAGGACCCAACGCCTTTAGATATCTATTTTCACACTTACTATTCTTGTTTATTGCTTTTACTTAGGATAAAACATACTTTTGCTTTAATTCACAATCATTAATTTCTGTTTGCAAATGCCTGCTTACTTAACAAAACTTTGCTAAATGAACAAGTTCCCTGTGTTCGATACTCGATTCACTTTAAGTGTGAAAGGTTCGACATATGTTTTTACGCACGGGGAAGGTATTAGCACCCCACGCGTCCATCACAAAGGACGGAAGCCTTTAATCAAGTGTGCAAATATGACTTTAAGATGTTTTCCCTTTTTTATGTTTTTTATATTTTTTTATCTTTTTATGGTCGACAAGGGTGTTTCCCTCGCTCCTACGTATCCTCAATTGCGATGAGGAAATCAGACCTATGTTGTTCTTTTAGAACTAAACGTTGGTTAAGTTGTTTTTATCTTTTTTTCGCAAGATAGATTTTAATTGAACAAAGGTCATTTAAGGCGTTGGACCATTAAACGATCTTTTGGATTTGAAAGGGGAGAAACGTTAAGGCGTTGGACCATTAATGATCTCTTGGGGTGGTCGACAAAAGCGAGACTTTTGCTCCTACGTATCCTCAATTGCGATGAGGAAATCAGACCTACGTAGTTCTTGCAAAAGCGGTAAAGTTACATGTTGATTTCATGCTTTTGAACGGTCCATGTTAACCGATAAAAGCAAAGAGGACCATTTAAGGCGTTGGACCTTAAAATGGTTTTTAGTGATTTTTGCGGACAAAACTTGTTTTGTGAGTTGATTTTTGCCTTAGTTTCACTTTGGCTATTAGTCAATTGATCCAAGGAAACTTCCAAAGAAAAACGTCTGATTGATTATTTTGATTATTTTATTCAAAGATATTTTGATTATTTTATTATTATTTTTTTCAAGATATTTTGATTATTTTATTATTATTTTACCTTTTTTTGGTTTAACCGTGGTTACAGTGTGAACGATCGGTTAACTTTTGTTTTAACAATGATTAAATGAGATTACAACACAAATGATCGGTTGAAATTCATTTTATCATTTATTAGGAGAGATAACGGCTTAAACGATCGGTTAAAGCTCGTTAAAAATGGAAGAAAAGAAAACCGAAAATGAACGAAATGAAGATGAAAGCTAAAAAAACAAGAAATGAATTGAAAGTCTTGGATTCGAAAACTTACCTCTTGAAGAACGAAGAACGGTGAAGAACGACGGAAAACCTTCACGGATTTGCTCACAGAAACGTCTCAGAAGCGTTACGAAAGCACCTCGGCTTGGATTTTCTTCACGGAAACAATTTTTTTCACCAAAAACAGCTGAAATGTATATATAGCCAAGGGGGTTAGGGATATTTGGAACAACCTCCCTTCGCCTATTTATAGGAAAAGGGGGGAGGAGGTTGCCGCCCAGCTCGCCTAGGCGAGTGGGTTACTTCCTCCATAAGCAACCCCGCTTCCAAAATGTTCTGGAAGACCCAAATTCGAAAATTTGAAAATTTCTATTTGCACCTACATCTTGATAAGTTCACCCCCCTTCTTTCGTAATTTACGATAAAAGTTACGGAAGCATATAAGACTTGACTTTCTTCTTTTTTTTTTCTCTTCCTTCTCACCCATATTAGGTGAAATATTCTTATTTAGGGTTATGGGAATTTTACAGAAGCATTACGGAAGCCTTATAGAAGCATATAAGACTTGATTTCCCTCTTTTTCCTCTTCTCTTTCACCAATATTAAGTGAAATAGGCTTACTCAAAGTTTTAGGAATTTTACGGAAGCCCTGAAAGCCATTTTCCAACAAAACGTGGAGGATCTTAATAGTTCACCCCCCTTTGCTAAATACACTCTTGTTTATTTACACACACCCCATTTTGCTAAATACACTCCCGTTTCATGTTTTTGATCGGTTTCTTCCCTAAACATCTCAAAACTTTACGGTTTTTGGTGTCTCTACTTCTTCATCACCTTCTGATTCCTCAACAATTTCTTCAAGTTTAACTAAATTATTAACCGATTTAAGTGTCGGCTCAGCTGCCAACTGTTGTTTATGTTCCTCCATCTTCTTCTCAACTTTTCTTTCATCCACATGGGTTGCCATTCTGCTCCTTGTCATAACAGCTTTACATTCTTCTTTAGGATTTTTCTCTGTGTTTGCTATAAAGCTGTTTGATGATCTTTCAGCTAATTGCTTTGCAAGCTGGCCCACCTGGACTTCCAGATTCTTAATTGCAGACTCAGTGCTCTTTTGGTTAGACATTGACACTTGCATGAATTGATCTAGAGTCTCTTCCAACTTCGTGGTCCGGTCATAGAGACTTGGCATCTGTTGTTGTGGGCTTGTAGATGAACCACCCTGGTCTGTATTGAATTGGTTACCAGGGTGATTTTGCCACTGTCTCTGCTGTTGATATTGTTGGTTGTTTTGAAATCCTAGAAATCCACTTGTATGGAAATTTCCTCTGGGCTGATTCCCCATATAACTAACTTTGTCATACCCTAATTTCGTCCGAGGACCATCCGTTGTTGGGATACGACCCTCGTTTGACCACTTCGAGGTACTTGGCGCCCATCGTTAGGCAATTTGTGAAGTTCTGTGACATGTCGGAAGTCAAAAGAAAGTATTGTAACACAATCCGTGAAGTTCCGTGACATGCCGGAAGTCAAAAGAAAGCATTGTAGCACAATCCGTGAAGTTCCGTGACATGCCGAAAGTTAAAAGGAAGTGTTAGTGTGCAATCCGTAAAGTTCCGTAACGTTCCAGAAGGCAAAAAAGGGATGATTACGTGATCCGTAAGGTTTCGTAACATTACGGAAAGAAAACAAGTATCGTTGCGTAATTCGTAAGATTCCGTAACGTTACGGAAAAAGAATCAGCAAAAAAGGCAAGGGGGTGTATTTAGTAAACAGGGGGATGCAAATAGTAACTAGGCCCACTTGGGCCTTCCAGGAAGTTCTCCAGAAGGCACCGCCTTCTGGAGGAAGCAACCTAGCTCGCCTGGGCGAGCTGGGTGGCAAGCTCCTCCCTCATTTTCCTATAAATAGGGGGAGGAGGGAAGAACAAAAATGTTGAACCCTCCTGGTATCTGAGATTCACTTAAAATTAGTGAGAAAAATTGTTTCCGTGAAGAAAATCCAAGCCGAGGCGCTTCCGTAACGCTTCCGTGACGTTTCCGTGGGTGATTTCGCGAAGATTTTCAACCGTTCTTTGTTGTTTTTCGTTCGTTCTTCGTCGTTCTTCGGTCTTCAACCGGTAAGTTCCCAAAATCGAACTTTTCAATTCATTCTATGTACCCTTAGTGGTCTTGATTTGTTTCACGTGTTTTTATTTTCATTTCATTTACTTTCCGTACCCCCTTTTGACATGCTTTAGTCATTTATTTAAGTCATTTTCTCGCCTAATCAAAAATAAAAATAAATTTCCACCGATCATTCGTATTATAACATCCTTTAATTTCTGTTAAAATGAAATCCGACCGTTCGGTCATGCCGTAACCACGTTTAAAACCAAAAAGAGGCAAAATAATAATATAATAATAAAAAATATCTTTTAGTAAAATAATAAAAAAAATCAATCGGACGTTTTTCTTTGGGATTTTCCTTTCTTAATCGAATTGACTAATAACCAAAGTGAAACTAAGGCTAAAATCAGTTCATAAATCAAGCTTTTGTCATCACCTAAAAAATCCATTTTTAAGGTCCAAATGCCTTGAAATGGTCTTTTCCGCTTTTATTGGTCAAATGTAGATTTCTAAAGGCCTAAAATCAACATGTAGCTTTATTACCTCTTTCAAAAATAAATGGTCCAATGCCTTAATGTTCTCTCTCTTTTCAAAAAGAATCGAAAGATTGTTTAATGGTCCAACGCCTTAAATGACCTTTCATTCAATAAAAACATATCTTGCAAAAAAGGATAAAAAACAACTTAACCAATGCTTAGTCCTCAAAGAACTACGTAGGTCTGATTTCCTTATCACAATTGAGGAATACATAGGAGCAAAGGGAAACACCCTTGTCGACCACAAAAAGATAAAAATATAAAAAGGCATAAAAGACATAAGAACGTAAAAAAGGGAAAATAACATGAATTGAAGTCATATTTGCACACTTGATTAAAGGCTATCATCCTTTGTGACGGACGTATGGGGTGCTAATACCTTCCCCGTGCGTAAATACAACTCCCGAACCTTTTACTTAAAGTTCGTAGACCACGTCTTTTCCGGTTTTTCCGACGTTTTCCTCAAATAAACGTTGATGGCGACTCCGCGCGTATTCCTTTCTTGGAAGATGCATCCGCGAGTCACGTGTCGCCCTCTCGCCAAAGGGTAGGTTGTGGCAGTTGGCGACTGTTTTTAGAGAGTTAGGCCATTTAATCTTGTGCAATGTTTTATCATGACTTTCTCCTTTATTGGTTTCCCTTTATTTTTCTTATGTTCTTGTGTATATAACTCTTTGATGCTTTTAATGTGTTTTAAAATGTATGCATGAGGTAAATATTTATTCATTTGATGCACACAAACACCAACACTATTTGCACACACGGTGAGTTGAAAAATGGCCCTATACCCGTGTTCGTGGGAACATATGGAGTGGAGGTGAATCTGTGATCATGCTAGGTCTCCGACTTGCTTGATTACAGTGAACCCTCATCTAGAGTTTTTCTCTTTGATAACATATTGTTGCTAGTAGTCCCTGCTGCTGCAATATGTTCTTCGAAGGGGATGATACCTCTAGAGACCATCAAGAGAGATATGACCACCTTGGGAATTATCACTAAAAGCCTTTTTAGCTCCTTTCCATGTAGGTCCCTAAAATAGGGGCACGAAGCAAACACGCTGCGTGCCATTTTTCACACTGCCATGCATGTAGTCAAAGTGACATGTACCCATTTGCTTATATTTGGTTGTGAATATTGTCGTGTTGTGCCTTTCGCATATGCATCATGCACGGGTTTTGTCTTGATCCCCTCTCTTTGGCGAACCAACGGAGGGTCCATGTCACCTTCTTAAATACATGCGTTGGGCACTGTGCTACCCCAAGACGTTGTATCTAAGAAGGAGACGATTTCCTGGGCTCCCGTATTCATAAATTGCATCTGTATCATATGCATTTCTTCATGCATTCATCCATTCCACTCATGATAGATGTTGGAGTTTTGATTCGCACCGATTTTGTTTCACTTTAGTAAAACATGGGATCAAGTCAAATACCTTCGCTTAAAAAGAGGTTCTATCAAGTCAAGGTCAAGAGCCTAGGGATCACCGGTCTAAAAGAGTTAGGGCAGTTGATGGGTCCGGCAAGCTTTTCGCAAAGCTTACGGTAAAATCTGGGACCTAGCCATGGTAGAAGTCTCCACAGAGGCCATTGCCTCCCTCGCCCAGTATTATGATCAGTCGTTGAGGTGCTTTACCTTTGGGGACTTCCAGCTATCACCCATGGTGGAAGAATTTGAAGAGATCCTAGGATGTCTTCTAGGGGGAAGGAGACCATACCTCTTCTCAGGGTTCTATCCCTCATTAGCTAGAATTTCTAAGATAGTCCAAATCTCGGCGCAGGAATTAGACCACAGAAAGCAAGTCGAAAATGGGGTGGTTGGAATACCAAGAAAATATTTGGAGGCAAAAACAAGAATCTTGGTAGGTAAAGGCGAATGGGCCCCGTTCATAGACATTCTCGCACTGTTGATCTTCGGAGGAATCCTTTTTCCAAATGTGGATGGGTTGGTGGACCTAGCAGCAATCGACGCTTTTCTCGCCTACCATGACCACAAGGAAAGCCCGGTTGTTGCTATGCTAGCCGACCTATATGACACTTTCGACCGAAGGTGTGAGAAGAGCAGTACAAGGATTGTTTGTTGTACTCTAGCTCTTTATGTATGGTTGGTTTCACACCTTTTTCGCCAAGAGGTGAGGCATGCTTGCCCGCTAGAAAGTCACCGTTCATGCACAGAGAAAGGAGGCGCAAATTGGGACCAACTCTTAGCAAACAAAGAAGGAGCATCTGTCAACTGGTTCCATCGATGGAAAGAAGGAAGAATCAGAGTTCTTATTTCGTGTGGAGGATTTCCGAATGTTCCCTTGATGGGGACGAGGAGTTGCATCAGTTACAATCCCGTTCTTTCTATAAGGCAACTTGGCTACCCTATGAGAGGGGCACCACTAGAGGAAGAGATCACGCCTGTCATTTCATGAGGTTTCAATAAGTCCAACGTGGAGACACTTCAGAAGGTCCGCAAGGCATGGGAGGTGGTGCGAAAGAAGGACAAAGAACTCAGGGGCAGTAACAATGGGCCCATCGGTGGCTACCGTAAGTGGTTGAGAGCCCACGTGCAAGGTTTGGATTGGCTCCCTAGTTTGAGAACCGCTAAAAGGGAGGATTGCCTCAGCCCAACCTCACAGCACAACCAATATTCTTGTCCACAGAAGGACCACCCCCGGTGGCCGAAGAAAGAAGGAAACTCGATCTCCTCGAGGAGAGATTGAGAGCTGTTGAAGGCTTTGGTGACTATCCGTTCACGGACATGACAGATCTTTGCTTGGTACCAGATGTCGTCATCCCCCCAAAATTCAAAGTGCCTAATTTTGACAAGTATAAAGGGACGACTTGTCCTAAGAACCATCTCAAGATGTATTATCATAAGATGGGGGTGCACTCTAGGGATGAAAAGTTTTTAATGCACTTTTTCCAAGATAGCTTGGCTGGAGCCGCGGTTATTTGGTACACTAATCTGGAAGCTTCCCGCATCCGTACTTGGAAGGACCTGATTACTGCTTTCCTAAGGCAGTATCAGTATAATTCCGATATGGCTCCCGATCGCACTCAGCTACAGAATATGGTTAAGAAGGAAAGTGAGACCTTTAAAGAGTACGCACAGCGGTGGAAAGACCTGGCAGCCCAAGTGGCCCCTCCCATGGTCGAAAGGGAGATGATTACCATGATGGTAGACACCTTGCCAGTGTTTTACTATGAGAAGTTGGTAGGCTACATGCCTTCCAGCTTCGCGGACTTGGTATTTGCCGGGGAAAAAATCGAAGTAGGGTTGAAAAGAGGGAAGTTCGATTACGTCTCCTCCAGAAGTGCCAATGCTAGGATAATCGGAGCAACTGGGGCAAAAAGGAAGGAAGGAGATACCTATGCCGTCACTTCAACGCCCGCATGGGTCAAGCCCCCGCAGACCTCTCATGGTACACATCAGTACGTGCAACATCATCCGAGCTTCTCTGCTCGCGCCGAGAACTCCTCCAATCCAGCACCCACATAGCCTAGAGCGCCCGCCCTCATCTAGAGGGAGCCCCCCCAAGCTCCGGCTCCAACCACGACTCGCTCGGCCGGCAATGCCCACTTTGGTGCCGGTTCCAACGCGATGAGAAACTTTCCCCCGAAGCCAATTCTGGAATTCACCCCGATCCCAATGACGTACGAAGACCTCTTGCCGTCCCTCATTGCCAACCAAATGGCCGTAATAACTCCCTGGAAGATCTACCAACCCCCTTTCCCGAAGTGGTATGATCCTAACGCAACTTGCACGTACCATGGGAAAACCCTGGGCTACTCCACCAAAAAATGCCTGGCCCTTAAATACAAGGTCCAACATTTGATAGACGTCGAATGACTGACATTTCAAGAGGATTGGCCGAACGTAAAAAAAAAAACCCGCTTGCCAATTATGGAGGGGAAGCGGTTAATGCCATTGAGTCAGATAGACCGCACAGGTCTAAGCCTTTAAAAGATGTGGCGACCCCTAGGAGGTTTATCTATGAGTCCCTATAAAAGGGAGGTGTAATTCCCCATGGTGGGCATGAAGAGGATTCTTGTTTGTTGCATCCCGGCGAGCTACATAACATAGAAACATGTTTAGCAGTGGAGGACTTGTTGCAATAGATGATAGATCAAGGCCGACTGGAAGTCGGCGATAAGGGGAGGGAAGAGCATCATATATGTATGCAGTCCGCCGATGAAAGAAGTTTTGGGAGGCCTAAACCTTTGGTGATATATTTCACCAAGGACGCAGCTCCACAAAAGCCTCGATACCCCTCGGTAGTTAAACCTATTCCTTTCCCACACCGAAACAGTCACGCAGTCCCGTGGAGGTATGCACCTCCAAGTGAAAGGAAAAAAGAGGCCACCGACATCAGCTCATTGTCA
Organism: Glycine max; assembly: GCF_000004515.6. Lineage (NCBI taxonomy): Eukaryota > Viridiplantae > Streptophyta > Magnoliopsida > Fabales > Fabaceae > Glycine > Glycine max. The sequence continues at coordinate 13,908,508 of NC_038256.2, forward strand.
GCCAAGGTGACCAATATCACGGGGCTGAGCGGTGTAACCCGCAGCGGTCGCGTGTTTGCACCCCCCGACCTGCCGACACAACCCGCAAACGTTAAGGGGAAGGCAAAGGTGGTGGAAGAACAAAATAACAAATCGACCCTCACTCCGAACGAGGATATTCCAGTGAAAGGTCTTCCAGAGAAAAGGGATGTCTGTGGCAAGAACGAAGTGTCGCTAGAAGAAGTAAGCGATTTTCTCCGCATTATTCAGTAGAGTGAGTTCAAGGTCATTGAGCAGCTCAACAAAACCCCGGCCAGGGTCTCTCTTTTGGAATTACTCATGAGCTCTGAGCCTCATCGGGCCAAGATATTTCTGTAGAAGGCTTTGGAGGACTCGTCAATAATATCACCGCCAACAACTATCTCGCCTTCGCCGAAGAAGAAATCCCTACCGAGGGGAGAGGGCATAACAGGGCTTTGCATGTATCAGTCAAGTGCATGGACCACGTCGTAGCCAAGGTACTCATCGATAACGGTTCCAGTTTAAACGTAATGCCCAAAAGCACGTTGGAAAAATTACCGTTTAATGCTTCCCATCTAAAGCCAAGTTCCATGGTGGTCCATGCCTTCGACGGCACCCGCCGAGAGGTTAGGGGAGAGATCGACCTCCCTGTACAGATAGGCCCCCATACCTGTCAGGTTACCTTTCAAATAATGGACATTAACCCCGCTTATAGCTGCCTTTTGGGGCGCCCGTGGATCCACTCGGTGGGAGTTGTTCCCTCTACACTCCACCAAAAATTGAAATTCGTAGTAGAGGGGCATTTGGTTATCGTATCGGGCGAGGAAGACATATTGGTGAGTATCTCGTCCTCTATGCCATATGTGGAAGCCGCGGAAGAGTCATTAGAAATAGCCTTCCATTCTTTTGAAGTGGTAAGCATTGCCTCTGTAGATTCCTTCTCTGGGCAACCTTGCCTGTCCGATACGGCAGTAATGGCGGCCCGAGTGATGTTGGGGAATGGTTACGAGCCCAGAATGGGTTAAGGCAAGGACAACGGCAACCAGCCTGATAAGTGCCAAAGGAAACCATGGGAAGTTTGGGTTAGGCTATAAACCCACACAAGCGTACATAAGGAAAAGCGTTGCGGGAAGGAAGAGCGGAAGTCCAGGCTCGCGATTAAGACAAGAAGAAGAAGGGGGCCCGCCCTGCCACATAAGTAGGAGCTTTATAAGCGCGGATCTAGGACACGAAGGCCAAGTCGTTGCAATATGCGAAGATGATTCTCCGAGTGGATCGGATTTGGTAAGACCATGCCCTCCTGGTTTCCGACTAGGAAATTGGCAAGTGGAGGAGCGCCCGAATATTTACGCGACAAGCATAATGTAACCCTTTGTGGCTTTTAAACTCTACAGTTGGGCCTAGGCTTTAGAGTTTCCTTTGGTTAAGGCTTTTATGTCTTTTGTTCTTGAATTTATAATACAAAGATCTTTCTTCATCTGTTCCTGCGTCTCTACCCATTCTCATCCATTTGCATGTTTATTTCTTTATGTTTAAAAACACCAGATCCGATGACAAGTCCCTCGAAGGTACTAATACCTGGGACCCGACCATCGATTTCGAGCAAGAAACAAATCAGACGGAGGATGAAGAGGACGAGGATGTGGGACTTCCCCCAGAATTGGAGAAGATAGTCGCCCATGAGGACCAAGAGATGGGGCCTCATCAAGAGGAGACGGAACTAGTGGACTTAGGAACCGGCAGTGGAAAAAGGGAGGTAAAGATAGGCACGGGTATGACCGCACCCATCCGTGAAGAATTGACAGCCCTGCTAAAAGACTACCATGACATCTTTGCTTGGTCGTACCAAGATATGCCCGGTTTGAGTTCTGACATTGTACAACACCGATTACCTCTAAATCCCGAGTGTTCCCCAGTGAAACAAAAACTGAGGAGGATGAAGCCCGAGACATCCTTGAAAATAAAAGAAGAGGTAAAGAAACAATTTGACGCTGGTTTTTTGGCTGTCGCTTGGTACTCAGAATGGGTTGCCAACATTGTACCAGTCCCTAAGAAGGATGGAAAGGTGCGAATGTGTGTGGATTATCGGGACCTGAATTGAGCCAGTCCCAAAGAAAATTTTCCTTTGCCGCACATCGATATCCTCGTGGATAGTACGACCAATTTCGCTTTGTTTTCCATCATGGATGGTTTCTCCGGTTACAATCAGATAAAAATGGCGCCAGAGGATATGGAAAAGACTACCTTCGTCACCCTGTGGGGAACGTTCTGTTATAAGGTGATGTCCTTTGGACTCAAGAATGCCTGGGCAACTTATCAACGGGCTATGGTAGCTTTGTTCCACGATATGATGCACCAAGAAATCGAGGTCTATGTGGACGACATAATTTCCAAATCTAAGACCGAGGAGGAACACCTTGTCAACCTGCGGAAGTTGTTCGAACGGCTTAGGAAGTATCAATTGAGGTTAAACCCCGCTAAGTGCACTTTCGGGGTCAAATCAGGGAAATTGCTAGGTTTCATCGTGAGCCAGAAAGGGATAGAGGTGGACCCAGAAAAGGTGAAGGCCATCCTTGAGATGCCGGAATCCCGTACCGAGAGGCAGGTCCGAGGTTTCCTGGGACGTTTGAATTATATTGCCAGATTCATATCACAACTCACTGCTATTTGTGAGCCATTGTTCAAACTCTTACGCAAAAACCAGTCCATCCGCTAGAACGAGGATTGTCAAGAGGCATTTGGAAGGATCAAACAGTGTCTCATGAACCCTCCTGTGCTTATGCCACCGGTACCCGGAAGGCCTCTCATCTTGTATATGACAATTTTGGACGAGTCGATGGAATGTATGCTGGGGCAACATGACGAGTACGGGAAGTGAGAGTGCGTTGTTTACTACTTGAGTAAGAAGTTCACGGCCTGTGAGATGAATTACTCCCTGCTCGAAAGAACGTGTTGTGCTTTAGTCTGGGCGTCCCACCGTCTAAGACAATACATGCTGAGCCATACCACCTGGTTGATATCCAAGATGGACCCGGTTAAGTACATATTTGAAAAGCCTGCTCTCATAGAACGGATCGCCCGGTGGCAAGTTTTGATATAGTTTACGTGACCCAAAAGGCGATAAAAGGAAGCGCCTTAGCAGATTATTTGGCTCAGTAGCCTCTCAACGACTATCAGCCCATGCATCCCGAATTCCCGAATGAGGACATCATGGCCTTGTTTGAGGAAAAACTAGACGAGGACTGGGACAAGTGGACCGTGTGGTTTGACGGAGCGTCAAACGTTCTAGGCCATGGCATTGGAGCAGTATTGGTCTCTCCAGACAATCAATGTATACCTTTCACAGCCAGGCTAGGGTTTGATTGCACCAACAATATGGCTAAATATGAAGCGTGTGCCCTGGCCGTCCAGGCGGCAATTAACTCTAATGTCAAACTGCTCAAAGTATACGGGGACTCAGCACTGGTGATTCACCAACTGAGAGGGGAATAGGAAACTAGAGACCCCAAGCTGATATACCCTACAAAGCCTATATCAAGGAGTTGGCTAATTCCTTTGATGAGATCTCCTTCCATCATGTTCCCCGGGAGGAAAATCAAATGGCGGATGCGCTTGCTACTTTGGCGTCCATGTTCCAGCTAACACCGCACGGGGACCTACCATACATTGAGTTCTGGTGTCGTGGCAGACCCGCGCATTGTTGTCAGGTGGAAGAGGAACGGGATGATAAGCCTTGGTATTTCGATATCAAGCGTTTCGTTGAAAGCAAAGAATACCCACCGGGGGTTTCCGACAATGATAAAAGGACATTGAGGAGATTGGCGGCCGGTTTCTTCATGAGCGGGAGCATACTATATAAAAGAAACCATGACATGACTCTCCTGCGATGCGTGGATGCCAAAGAGGCGAACCACATGATCGAGGAAGTCCATGAGGGTTCGTTTGGAACGCACGCCAATGGGCATGCTATGGTCAGGAAGATCCTGAGAACATGTTATTACTGGCTCACCATGGAAAGTGATTGTTGCATCCATGTAAGGAAATGCCATAAATGTCAAGCATTCACGGACAATGTCTGAAATTCTGATACCAGGGGACAGATGTCGTACAGGATGTCACGACATCACGCTTCAGAACATGCAGATTGTATGTGTCCGTATGAACAGATTAAACAAGTAAATAACACAAGAGAATTGTTAACCCAGTTCGGTGCACCTCACCTACATCTGGGGGCTACCAAGCCAGGGAGGAAATCCACTCTCAATAGTGTTAGTTCAAGGTCTAACAACCCCTGTTTACAACCTTCTCACCTAACCACTACCCGTGCAATCTCTACCTAAGACCCAATCTTAGATATGAGAACCTCTGCTCACTCCCTCTCACTCACACTCCCGTGTTTACAATTAATTCAAAGACACTCCAGAGATCAACTCTGTACAAAAGGGATCAACCCTACACAATAGAGATCAACTCTACACACAAGAGATCAACTCTACACACTCAGGTCCAACACTTGATGTTAGTATACCATCAAGGTGGCTCACAAACACACTCAAGTCCCAAAACTCACAAAATAACTCTTTCAATCCCGGACTTGGTACAGAACTCGTGCAGCCTTCATGATTATATAGCCGTGTACGATTCTGGGCTGCAAGGTTTGATGCTGGAGGAGATCTATCTCTTACCTGAAAATCTGCAGTTAAAGAACTAAAAGATACCTTTTGTTCTTTTAGTTTGAATCTTTAATCTTTAATCTTTAATCCCTGAACGAACTCTTCTACTTTGAAATTCGAACTATAATGATCTTTTAATTCGTTCCTAAAGATAGATCTTCTTATCTCTTGCTAACTGCACAATAATCTGTTAAAGATATAACAGATTTATATGTCCAGTATTTTCGGGCCAGATGTCAGGACATCGTATCCGACATCTTGGATCCTGCAGCTTCAATGCTTCACTTGACTTTTATCTTGCATTGTACAGCAATTCCAGTATTCTCGAGCAGGATGTCAGGACATTGTATCCGACATCGTGGATCCTTCAACTTCAATTCATCACTTGACACTTTATCTTGCCTTGTGCATTGTGCAGCCCGATCTTATTCCTTGACATAACGTTGGACATCATGTGCAGCAACTCCAGCTTTCCTTCATTGTCTAAGTGCTTATGTTTTAACAAAATCTTAGCCAACCTTTTTAAACTCAGTAGTGCTAAGCACTAACAATCTCCCCCTTTGGCAAATTTTGTCTAAAACATACTTAGACACTTCCTGAGCAGGTACGAGCAGTTATGCAAGTGGGATCAGCAACTTTCATTATCAGAGTAATCAAGCACAGCGGAAATTCTTCAAGTTGCAAATCTACAAGTCTTCTCCAGGATGTCAAGACATCTCTCGTGACATCAGCTTTCTGCTACTGCTCCCCCTGTCTTCATGCTTACTGCTTCATCTTCTATCAGCTACTAGTCTTTTCCAGGATGTCGAGACATCTCATGTGACATCCGCTATCTGCTCCCCCTGTCTTCATGCTCCTACTGCAGCATCTTCTAGTAGCTTACATCAATCATCAGTCATCATCAGCAGCAGCAGTCTCCCCCTCAACGTCATACAGCTCCCCCTCAAAATCATGAATCATGCATACATCGTTTCCTACTGCCATACATCATACATAGTATCCTACTACTCAGAATCATGCATAATAGCAAGCATAATACTATTACTCCCCCTTTTTAGACATAAATTTGGCAAAAGTAGGATGCATGAAATTAATGTGCAAATAGTACAGACCAATAACAATGAATTGTTCAAAGGAACATGCCCCTATATCTAATAAAAGTAAAAACAAAATTAAAGGTCTGATGATCATGGGGTGGCTTCAGAATCATCATCGGATTCTGTCTCTTCTGCTGCATCTTCCTCTTCCTCAGCAGCTTCTTCTTCTTCTTCAGCTGCTTCTCCTTCTTCCTCAGCTGCTTCTTCATCATCAATGCCACTCTCTGAGAGCCTTTTGATCAGCAGTCCTAGCTCCATCTTCTTCTCTGTGGTGGCTTTGATGGTTGCTTCCAGCACCTTGCATGTGTCCTTGAGTTCAGCAATCAGAGCATCCTTGGACACAGCACCTGAAGCAGCAGCTTTCCCTGATGTCGAGACAGATGTCGAGACAATGTCTGGGACATGTGTCCCTTCAAACAGTTTGTAATGCAGGGATAGAGGAGATTCTCTCTTCATCACAGAGTCAGTGTAGTTTAACATATTGGGATGCTGACTCAACATAATGCCACACAATACAGTAGGGAAGGCAATGGGTAATTTGATAGCAAATGATTCTGAATGCTTAACAGTTTGATCAAAGATATAGTTTCCAAAATTAAATTTGGATTTGGTTCCAACAGCATACAGAAATTTACCCAAACCTGTGGCAACAGTGGAAGTATGATTGGTGGGAACCCAGTATGCAGCTCCAATCCTGTGCAGAATTGCATACTTCACACTTAGCTTCCCTGCTGAAAGCTTCCCTTTCTTTGGCCAATGCTGGACTCGTTTGGCAGTGATTTCCTTGGCAATTTGATGCTCAGAAACATCAATATCTATCACTCCATCAGTAGGTCTGCCCAGATATTTGTTAATCACAGCAGGGGAGAATCTAACACACTTTCCTCTGACAAACACTCTTTGATAATCATCACTTTTTCTGTTTGATATGTCAGAGGGAATGTTGACAATGAATTCCTTGACTAAGCCTTCATAGCAATCTCCTAACTTGCTGACAGTCTTCAGCAGTCCAGCAGCCTTGATGAGTTCCATGGTCTCCTTGCAATCCAAGGCATCTCTTCCCAGTTCTCTTTCAACCGCAAGTCTGCGTTGATACACATATTTCCACTTTTCAACATTGCCAATGGAGTGGAAAGAGATGTTGTCCAATGGTGCATCAGGAACATTTCCAGGCACCTTTCTTCCAGATTTCTTGGCCCTCTTAGATGTCGAGACATCTAGTTCGACATCATCATCCGAATCGGATGAGGAAATTTCTTTCCTTTTCTTGGAGGGGATAGCAACCTTGCTTCTTCTGGATGTGGCAGGAGTGACTGGAGTGCTCTTCTTCTGGGCCATAGTCTTGATTCGTCCAGACCTCTTGATGGGAGTTTTTCCCTTTCGGCTTTGTAACCTTTCTGCAATGCCAGGTGCCAACCTGTTGGCAATGGGTTCTTCATCAGATTCGACTTCTTCTAAGTCAATGAGGTCACCTGGAGCAGGTTCTGGTGCCCTTGGTGCAGGGGTCTCCTTTGCGGCTTGATCATCTTCCTCTGTTGATCTCTCTTTGCTGGGGGAAGAGAGTACTTCATCATTTGGGCCGGAAGATGTTGGAACATCTTTCTCAACATCAGGCATAGAAACATTTAGGGTGGAAGATGTTGGAACATCTTCATCAGCTTCAGGCACAGAGGCTTCTTTCAAAATGCTACTCACCATACTGCGGATTTTCTTGTCCATCTCCGTGTCTACTTCCCTAGAACTTGTTGCAAGGCTAGGGTTTACAGCAATCTTCACTCCCTGTTGTCTTCTGGGAACCAGTTTCTCAGGGACAGAAGCTTGACCAGGAATTATCTGTATGGGTTGGATGTTGAATTCTGGTTGTTCCTGGTGCGGAGATGATGGTACAGCGGGTGAACCAGGAGCTGCAGTTTCTTTTGGTGAGGTAGCCATGGAAAAGCAGAGCGTTTGGAATGATTTCGTAAATTTCAGAAGGCTATTGGGAAATGCTGGTAAAAACACGAATGCCAAGCAGATATAAATTTGAATGAGGAATGTAGAGGGTCGTGTGAAGCAACGGTCGAATTTTCCTTGGTTCAGTAGTGAACGTGCTATTAATGTTAAGTGATTCGTTTGGGCACGTTCAGATTGCTGTAGTTGCTATAATTCCTCTAGCACACAATTGCCCAGCTTGCCCCTCAGTTTTTCAAACTGATTTGCATCCAAAGCCTTTGTGAAAATATCTGCTATTTGTTCCTCAGTGTCAACATGCTTCAGTGTGATCACTTTATCATCAACAAGATCTCTGATATAGTGATGTCTAATGTCAATGTGCTTGGTTCTGCTGTGTTGAACAGGATTTTTAGAAATATTAATAGCACTCATGTTGTCACAGTACAATGTCATGACATCTTGTTCGACATTGTACTCCTTCAGCATCTGCTTCATCCAAACTAGCTGTGAACAGCTGCTTCCTGCTGCAATATACTCGGCTTCTGCTGTAGATAGGGACACACAGTTCTGCTTCTTGCTGAACCATGAAATAAGATTGTTTCCCAAATAGAAGCATCCACCAGAAGTGCTTTTTCTGTCATCTGCACTCCCAGCCCAATCAGCATCACAATACCCAACCAGCATTGAATTTGAACAATGACAGTACATAATCCCATAGTCACTAGTGCCATTTACATATTTCAGAATTCTCTTTACTTGATTCAAGTGACTTATCTTGGGATTGGCTTGATATCTTGCACAAACACCTACTGCATAGGTGATGTCGGGTCTGCTAGCTGTTAAATATAATAAGCTCCCAATCATGCTTCTGTACAAACTTTGATCAACACTGGTGCCTGCTTCATCCTTTGACAGCTTCAAGTGAGTAGGTGCAGGTGTCCTTTTATGACCGGCATTCTCCATCCCAAACTTCTTGACAATGTTCTTTGTATACTTGCTCTGTGAGAGGAATATGGAGTCTTCCATCTGCTTCACTTGAAGTCCCAGAAAATAAGTCAGCTCTCCAACAAGACTCATCTCAAATTCAGATTGCATCTGTTGAACAAAATGTCGAAGCATCTCATTCGACATCTCTCCAAACACAATGTCATCAACATATATCTGTGCAATCATCAAGTTTTCAGCATCTTGCTTGACAAAGAGAGTCTTGTCAATTCCTCCTTGCTGAGTAAGGAACTCTGTTAGCCTTTCATACCAAGCTCTTGGAGCTTGCTTCAATCCATAGAGAGCCTTCTTGAGCCTGTATACATGATCTGGATGAGTTGGATCTGCAAATCCCTTTGGCTGCTCCACATAGACTTCTTCATGCATAGCATTGATCCAGAACTCATCAGTCAGTGCCTCTTTCACATTCTTGGACTCAATTCTGGAGGCAAAGCATGAGTTTGAGACGATCTCAACCTCCCTTGACCTTGTAGTGACCCCTCTGTTTGGATCTCCTATAATCAGCTCCTTGGGGTGCATCTTCTGGATTCTAGTGGAGGATCTCTTGTCAGGTTGGTTGATGTTTGATTCATCTGTAGCAGAATCAGAGTTTTCTGCATTTTCTCCACTTTTAGCTGCATCTGCTACATTGTCTCCCGATGTTCTGACATCTTCTTCGACATCCTTCTTTCTTGCTGGAGACAGATCATCAACAACCACATTGATGGATTCCATCACTGTTCTGGTTCTGGAATTGAATACTCTATATGCTCTGCTGTTTGTAGAGTATCCCAGGAATATTCCTGCATCACTCTTGGGATCCATCTTTCTTCTTTGCTCTCTATCTGCCAAGATGTAACATGGACTTCCAAAGATGTGGAAGTGCTTGACAGATGGCTTCCTCCCTTTCCAGATTTCATACAGGGTGGTTGGAGTCCCTCTTCTCAGTGTGACTCTGTTGTGGATGTAGCATGCTGTGTTCATGGCTTCAGCCCAGAGATTATAGGGAAGTTCTTTGGCATGAAGCATGACCCGAGCAGCCTCTTGCAAAGTCCTGTTTTTCCTCTCAACTATCCCATTCTGTTGTGGTGTAATGGCTGCAGAGAACTCATGAGTGATGCCTTCAGATGTGCAGAATTCAGTGAACCTGCTGTTTTCAAATTCTCTGCCATGGTCACTCCTGATTCTCTTGATGACACAGTCTTTCTCTCTTTGAAGTCTTAGACTCAACTCTTTGAATACTTCAAAGGTTTCTGATTTCTCTCTGATAAAGTTTACCCAGGTAAATCTGGAGAAATCATCCACAACAACATAGGCATACCTCTTTCCTCCAAGGCTTTCAACTTGCATAGGCCCCATCAAATCCATGTGAAGTAGTTCCAGCACCCTGGAAGTGGTCTGATGTTGAAGCTTCTGGTGGGACATCTTGACTTGCTTTCCAATCTGACATTCACCACAGATTCTGCCTTCTTCTATTTTCAGATTGGGAATGCCTCTAACAGCACTTTTGTCAAGGATTTTCTTCATGCCTCTTAAGTGCAGATGTCCAAACCTTTGATGCCATATTCTGACTTCATCTTCTTTGGAGGATAGACATGTGGAGGAGTAGCTGGTTTCTTGGGGTGTCCATAGGTAACAATTGTCCTTTGACCTGCTGCCCTTCATTAGAACTTCACTCTTCTCATTTGTCACCAAGCATTCTGACTTTGTGAAGTTTACATTGAATCCTTCATCACACAGCTGACTGATGCTGATCAAGTTTGCAGTCAGTCCCTTCACCAGCAGTACTTTGTTCAGACTAGGAAGTCCATCATGAACTAGCTTTCCCATTCCAATGATCTTTCCTTTAGAGCCATCTCCAAATGTCACATAGCTAGTGGAGCAGGACTCAATGTTCACCAGGAATTCTTTAACTCCTGTCATGTGTCTGGAACAGCCGCTATCTAGGTACCAATCTTCCTTAGCTGATGCTCTAAGTGAAGTATGAACAACAAGACTGACAGCCTTGTGTTTTGGAACCCACATCATCTTCTTTCTGCTGTTGCTGCTTTGAGTTCCATGATGTGGATGGCCATGTAGATGATAGCAAAAGGGCTTTATGTGACCATACTTGCCACAGTAGTGACACCTCCACTTCTTTCTTTTGCTCTTTTTCTGCTGCGTTCCATGATGTCGAGACCGATGTTGTGACATCGTGGCTCCAGTCCTGTTTTTGGCAGGAACAAATTCTGTCATGGTCGTTCTGCCAGCAGACTTAGGATTAAATCCAAGTCCTCTCTGGTTTCCAGCATTCTTTCCAAGCAGCAGCACCTCATCAAGCGTATCTGAGCCTTTATTCAGCATCTTTATTGATTTGGTCATGTTTTCCAATTTAGAGTTCAGAAAACCGACTTCTCCTTTAAGCTCAGAGATCTCCTCTTTATGTGCCTCCTTATCAGCTTCCAGATCTGCAATGACCTTCTTCAGTTGTGCTTCTTGCTGAAGGATCTTCTCACTTTTGATGCATAGTTCTCTATAGGATGTAGCAAGCTCATCAAAAGTGATTTCACTGTCTGTATCACTTGAATCTTCAGCAGATTCAAATCTCCCAGTGAGTGCATTCACATCTCTGTCAGAATCACTTTCTTGTTCACTCTCTGTATCAGATTGACATACAGAGAGTCCTTTCCTGTGCTTCTTGAGATGAGTGGGACATTCAGCTATGATGTGTCCATAGCCTTCACACCCATGGCATTGAATTCCTTTGCTGTGACTGGGCTTTACATCTGATTTTTTCTGGTATTTACTGCCTTTCCTGATGTCGAAAGGGATGTTCTGGACATGTGGTTTCTGCCTCTTGTCCATTCTGTTTAGCACTTTGTTGAACTGCTTTCCAAGGAGCACAACTGCATTTGTCAGACCTTCATCAGTATCCAGGTCATACTCATCTTCTTCTCCTTCATCATTGGACACGAAAGCCAGATTCTTGCTCTTCTTTTCAGCCCTATCCGAGAGTCCTAGCTCAAAGGTTTGAAGAGAACCAATGAGTTCATCTACTCTCATGTTGCAAATGTCTTGGGCCTCCTCTATTGCAGTGACTTTCATGTCAAATCTCTTAGGCAAGGATCTGAGGATCTTTCTCACCAGCTTTTCATCTGTTATCCTCTCTCCCAAGGCAGTGCAAGCATTGGCAATTTCAAGAATGTTCATGTGGAAGTCATGAATACACTCTTCCTCCTTCATCTTCAGATTTTCGAATTTTGTAGCCAAGAGTTGCAATCTGGAAATCTTCACTTTGGAGGTTCCTTCATGAGTGATTTTCAGGATCTCCCATGCATCTTTGGCCACTGTGCAAGTGTTGATCAGTCTGAAGATGTTCTTGTCAACTCCATTGAATAGTGCATTCAAAGCTTTGGAGTTTCCAAGTGCCAATTCGTCCTCTTCTTTAGTCCAGTCTTCTTCTGGCTTCAATTCATCAGTGGGCTTTCCTTCTGTGTCCAGCATCTTGGGATGTTCCCAGCCTTTGATGACAGCTTTCCAGGTTCTGCTATCCAGTGATTTGAGGAAGGCCACCATTCTTGCTTTCCAGTATTCATAGTTGCTTCCATCAAGAATTGGTGGTCTGTTCACTGGTCCTCCTTCTTTCTCCATGTTCATCAGAATTTATCTCCCCAGATCTCACTCTGTGATTTCGAGTGTTGGCTCTGATACCAATTGAAATTCTGATACCAGGGGACAGATGTCGTACAGGATGTCACGACATCACGCTTCAGAACATGCAGATTGTATGTGTCCGTATGAACAGATTAAACAAGTAAATAACACAAGAGAATTGTTAACCCAGTTCGGTGCACCTCACCTACATCTGGGGGCTACCAAGCCAGGGAGGAAATCCACTCTCAATAGTGTTAGTTCAAGGTCTAACAACCCCTGTTTACAACCTTCTCACCTAACCACTACCCGTGCGATCTCTACCTAAGACCCAATCTTAGATATGAGAACCTCTGCTCACTCCCTCTCACTCACACTCCCGTGTTTACAATTAATTCAAAGACACTCCAGAGATCAACTCTGTACAAAAGGGATCAACCCTACACAATAGAGATCAACTCTACACACTCAGGTCCAACACTTGATGTTAGTATACCATCAAGGTGGCTCACAAAAACACTCAAGTCCCAAAACTCACAAAATAACTCTTTCAATCCCGGACTTGGTACAGAACTCGTGCAGCCTCCATGATTATATAGCAATTTGCGTTTCTGGGCTGCAACGGCTTGATGCTGGAGGAGATCTATCTTCCTCCTGAAAATCTGCAGTTAAAGAACTAAAAGATACCTTTTGTTCTTTTAGTTTGAATCTTTAATCTTTAATCTTTAATCCCTGAACGAACTCTTCTACTTTGAAATTCGAACTATAATGATCTTTTAATTCGTTCCTAAAGATAGATCTTCTTATCTCTTGCTAACTGCACAATAATCTGTTAAAGATATAACAGATTTATATGTCCAGTATTTTCGGGCCAGATGTCAGGACATCGTATCCGACATCTTGGATCCTGCAGCTTCAATGCTTCACTTGACTTTTATCTTGCATAGTACAGCAATTCCAGTATTCTCGAGCAGGATGTCAGGACATTGTATCCGACATCGTGGATCCTTCAACTTCAATTCATCACTTGACACTTTATCTTGCCTTGTGCATTGTGCAGCCCGATCTTATTCCTTGACATAACGTTGGACATCATGTGCAGCAACTCCAGCTTTCCTTCATTGTCTAAGTGCTTATGTTTTAACAAAATCTTAGCCAACCTTTTTAAACTCAGTAGTGCTAAGCACTAACATTTATGACAGACGTAAATTTAGCTAAGTAATTAAGGTAGGTTTTACTACTTATGAGAATTTTAAAATGAAGGAATTTCTGTCTAACACCCAAGGCTTTGAACGGTCATCGCTTCATTCTCGTGGCAATAGATTATTTCACCAAATGGGTCGAAGCGGCTTCCTACACCAATGTCACAAGGAGTGTAGTGGTCAGATTCATAAAGAGTGAGTTGATTTGTCGATACGGACTCCCTATGAAGATCATTACTGACAATGGCACCAATCTGAATAACAAGATGATGCAGGAAATGTGCGCTGATTCCAAAATCCAGCATCACAATTCCACGCCCTACCGACCAAAGATGAACGGAGCCGTGGAAGCAGCCAACAAGAATATTAAGAAAATTATTCAGAAGATGACAGTATCATACAAAGATTGGCATGAGATGTTGCCTTTTTCCCTGCATGGATACCGAACTTCGGTACAAACTGCTACTGGAGCAACATCGTATTCCTTGGTTTATGGAACGGAGGCGGTACTCCCATTTGAAGTAGAGATCCCTTCCCTGAGGATACTAGCAGAATCAGGCTTAGAAGAATCAGAGTGGGCTCAAACACGCTACGACCAACTCAATCTTATTGAAGGTAAGCGCTTGACGGCCATGAGCCATGGGCGCCTGTATCAACAAAGAATGAAGAACGCGTTCAACAAGAAGGTGCGCTTGTGCAAGTTCCATGAGGGGGACCTTGTGCTGAAAAAGATGTCCCACGCTGTTAAAGATAATCGAGGGAAGTGGGCCCCGAACTATGAAGGACCTTTCGTTGTGAAAAGGGCTTTTTCCGGAGGGGCCCTGGTGCTTACCAACATGGATGGCGAAGAGCTACCTTTACCCGTAAACTCTGATGTTGTCAAGCGATACTATGCTTAGAATCTGGGGCAATTGAGGATATCACTGCATGTTCTTTTATTTTTGTGTGTTCTTCTTGGTTTCCCCTAGGGATTCCTGTCTGCTGTATATTTCACGTCACAGTCTTTTAAAAGAAGAGAACATGAGTTTGAGGCTTCAGTCCTCACTTTGTGCTTAAAACCATGTGCAATTTGTGATAACCTGAGCCTTTTCGCTCAATCCATGGGATGCCCCAAGCGCTTAATTAAAACTGAACCTAACCAGCTTTCACTAAAAAGATTGTTGCATTTTAAAACACTCATGCATACGCATACGCATGCATATTTTGTGATAACAAGGGCAGAATCGTCTTAGGCAGTGGTCAGATGCCGGGACGAAGCTGAAGGCAGAAACCAATCAAGGTAAAACGGTAACGCGACCACAGTTTGCCGCGCAATGTCATTTCCTACTTTCAGGTACTTAGGGACGGACGCGAGTAGAGGCTAGGGTCACGACCGATAGATCGTTGTCCCTTGCCCAGCTCTGGACAAACGGAAAGCGCCGCTGCAAGGCAACCTAGTATCCTTTAAATTCCCAGTAATTATTATTGTTGTGTCTTTAAAGTAAATATTGGATGCCTAATCTACCCTGAGGGGGTTCGAGTAAGCGAACGCCGACCCATAGAAAGCCTTACTTATTTCCTCCCAAAAAACAAATGCAGGTTAGCTCGCCTGGGCGAGCTGAGCTCACCTGGGCGAGCAACCCCTGCACGAGGGTGGTTAAAAAGGGGAGGGGGAAGGTTTCTGCACCCAAAAAACTCTCCCCCCCTCATTCAAAAAACAAAGGCTCACGGGATTCATGAGTTTTGCAGCCCTTAGGTCACCATTTTTCGCGTTAGTTTGATATTGACATTTTCTGTTATTGTCTATATTGTTGTTGACACTATTATTTTCTGTTTTGTTCATATGGTTACTAACATTACTATTATTATCGTTCGTTTCTGTTAGAAATTTTTTGCGTTATGGCTCTCAGTTATTTCATCACCGTTTTTGCGACTTACTATTTTGTGCATTTTTCGTTTACCTTGTGGTTAGACGTAAGTAGGTAGTATGCGCCCCCGTCCGCACGATCTTTTAGAGAAAGAAAAAAATGATGAAAAAATTATAAATAACTTAAAAAAAAGGAAAAGGAAAAGAGAGCAAGTAAGAAAAGAAAAAGAAGGAAGAAAAAAAAAGAAGATAATAAAAATAAAAAGTCGTCTAGCTAAAAAACAACGTGCTTGTGAAAAGAGATAACTTCCAACTTTTCTTTGAAAGAATTCACTGAGCATAACCAGTTTTTTTAAAAAAATGTGTATACATTTAAAGGGTAAATGCTGTGAAAGTTTTTCGAACACCCAAAATAGACTCGGATGAATGCACAGATTGATAAAAGAACATATTTTGGAAACACTGGGTTGACTAAAGTAGAGAAAATGAATTATGAGCCCTAGCATTACATGACCAAAAAATTTTCGACACTTGAGTGTCCACATAGGTGCATGCATGACTAGTTTTGCATAAAATTTCCAAATCATCATTGTTGCATTTGTGTCATGAAAATAATGTAGGACATCCCCTTTTATCCTTGAACCAAACCAAACCCTGACATATATCATGTCCAGCCGTTCTACAAGCCTTGAGCCAAAATCTCAACTTACCATAAACCTTGCCCTCGAAAGAAAACAAAAAAAAGTTTCCAATCAAAAGAGTGGGATAAAACAAAAAGAGAAAATTTCCAATCAAAGATTGAGAGAAAGCAAAAAAGAAAGGAAAGAAAATTCTCGATCAAGGATCGAAAGAAAACAGAAAGGTCTTTGGACCAGATAACATCTGAACAAATACAGAGTTACCACCAAGTAAACAAAAAAGAAAGGAAACCACGACCTAAAGTGGTCCTCTCCCTTCGATTGCCAACCAAAATCCTGGGCATCAGTGGCTTGTTCACCTCACACTAAACAAAAACAGAAAAGGAAAAGGCCAAGAACACCCAAAGCCAAAGTTCCCACCAAAAACACCATTCCCAAGAAAAAGTCCTACTGATCCATGATCACGCATGTAATCTTTGATTTGACAGGAAATGATTTGCAAAATCAAGTCATGATATATCTGTGGTTCGAAATTAGGATGAAACACTTACCTATGTGAGATTGATACACTTTGAGTGATTTTCTCCTATTTTTGTTGAACCAGGTGTTTCCTCTAAATGGTCATTTATAAAAAAAATGCTAACATCCAAAATCTCATTTATGGTTACGAGAAAATTTCATCAGCTTACTCTCCTTCCCTAGTAGACACATTGTTTTTCATCCAAAAAAGCATATGTTGCTCTGATCAGTTGGAAGTTTTGTCTCTTTACTAAAGCATGTTCGCATTTTAGTGAAGAAAACACCGAGACTATTTTACTCTCACAAGTTATCCAGAACTACGTAGGTCTGAGTTCCTCATTGAGGATACGTAGGAGCAAGAGCCTCGCTTTTGTCGGCCACCCCACAATCTCTGTCATACTGACCCTGCGGTCATGTGATGTGCAGAGACAAATTATGGTTATTCCGCACACTTTTTCGCCATTCAGACACAGTCATGTCTGATGGCACGCAGAGACTAACGTCGTTTTCTGTGCCTTTTGTCATCCAGAGGCGGCGGGCCTGATGACATGCGGAGACAAATTATGGTCATTCCGCACACTTTTTCGCCATTCAGACACAGTCATGTCTGATGGCACGTAGAGACTAGCGTCGTCTTCTGTGCCTTTTGTCATCCAGAGGCGGCGAGCCCGCTGACATGTAGAGACAAATTATGGTCATTCCGCACACTTTTTCGCCATTCAGACACAGTCGTGTCCGATGGCACGCAGAGACTAACGTCGTCTTCTAAGTCTTTTGTCATCCAGAGGCGGCGGGCCCGATGACATGCGGAGACAAATTATGGTCATTCCGCACACTTTTTCGCCATTCAGACACAGTCGTGTCTGATGGCACACAGAGACTAACATCGTCTTCTGCGCCTTTTGTCATCCAGAGGCGGCAGGCCCGATGACATGCGGAGACAAATTATGGTCATCCGCACGCTTTTGCTATCTGTAAGACTCGATGAGTGATAAACGCGCAGAGACAAGTTATGGTATTTCTGCGCCCTTTTTCATTCAAGAGTAGCAAGTTGAGTGATAAACGCGCAGAGACAAATTATGGTCATTTTGCGCCCTTTGTCATTCAGGGACAATAAGTCGAGAGCTGGGCGGAGACAAATTATGGTCATTCCCCACACCTTTTCGCCATCCAGAGGCGATCGTGTCCGGTGGCACACAGAGACAAATTATGGTCATTCTGCGCCTTGCCACCCAGGCTTGATCGTGTCCGAAGACACGCGGAGACAAATTATGGCCATTCCCCACACCTTTTTGCCATCCAGAGGCCATCGTGTCAGGTGGCACGCAGAGACAAATTATGGTCATTCTGCGCCTTGCCATCCAGGCTCGATCGTGTCCGAAGACACGCAGAGACAAATTATGGTCATTTTGCGCCTTGTGTCAACCAAGAGGATCGAATTTGACAGTATCAGGATGATGTGTTGGTACTGATCACTTTCAAAATTTTTGCAGGTTCCGCTGGTAGGGAGATTCACCGTCCGAATGGTGTTTCGCCTGAACGAAATTAGTGTCTTATCTTTACTTTCCTTTTATCTCCAATAAAAGACAAGTAAAGAGGGGCAACTGTCATACCCTAATTTCTTTCAGGGACCATCCGTTGTTGGGATACGACCCTCGTTTGACCACTTCGAGGGACTTGGCGCCCATTGTTAGGAAATTCATGAAGTTCCGTGACATGCCGGAAGTCAAAACAAAGCATTGTAGCACAATTTGTGAAGTTCTGTGACATGTTGGAAGTCAAAAGAAAGCATTGTAGCACAATCCGTGAAGTTCCTCGACATGCCGGAAATTAAAGGGAAGTGTTAGTGCGCAATCCGTAAAGTTCTATAACATTCCGGAAGGAAAAAAAGGGATGATTACGTGATCCGTAAGGTTTCGTAACATTACGGAAAGAAAACACGTATCGTTACGTAATTCATAAGATTCCGTAACGTTACGGAAAAAGAATCAGCAAAAAAAGGCAAGGGTGTATTTAGTAAATAGGGGGGTGCAAATAGTAACCAAGCCCACTTGGGCCTTCCAGGAAGTTCCCCAGAAGGCGGCGCCTTCTGGAGGGAAGAACAAAAATGTTCAACCCTCCTGGTATCTGAGATTCAGTTAAAATTAGTGAGAAAATTTGTTTCCGTGAAGAAAATCCAAGCCGAGGCGCTTCCGTAACGCTTCCGTGACGTTTCCGTGGGTGATTTCGCGAAGATTTTAACCGTTCTTTGTCGTTCTTCGGTCTTCAACCGGTAAGTTCCCAAAGTCAAACTTTTCAATTCATTCTATGTACCCTTAGTGGTCCTCATTTGTTTCGCGTGTTTTTATTTTCATTTCATTTACTTTCCGTACCCCCTTTTGACGTGTTTTAGTCATTTATTTAAGTCATTTTCTCGCCTAATCAAAAATAAAATAAATTTCCACAGATCATTCGTATTATAACATCCTTTAATTTCTGTTAAAATGAAATCCAACTGTTCGGTCATGCCGTAATCACGTTTAAAACCAAAAAGAGGCAAAATAATAATATAATAATCAAAAATATCTTTTAGTAAAATAATCAAAAAAAAAATTAATCGGACGTTTTTCTTTGGGATTTTCCTTTCTTAATCAAATTGACTAATAACCAAAGTGAAACTAAGGCTAAAATCAATTCATAAATCAAGCTTTTGTCATCACCTAAAAAAGCCATTTTTAAGGTCCAAACGCCTTGAAATTGTCTTTTCCGCTTTTATTGGTCAAATGTAGATTTCTAAAGGCCTAAAATCAACATGTAGCTTTATTACCTCTTTCAAAAATAAATGGTCCAATGCCTTAATTTTCTCTCTCTTTTCAAAAAGAATCGAAAGATTGTTTAATGGTCCAACACCTTAAATGACCTTTCATTCAATAAAAACATATCTTGCAGAAAAGGATAAAAAACAACTTAACCAACGCTTAGTCCTCAAAGAACTACGTAGGTCTGATTTCCTTATCACAATTGAGGAATGCGTAGGAGCAAAGGGAAACACCCTTGTCGACCACAAAAAGATAAAAATATAAAAAGGCATAAAAGACATAAGAAAGTAAAAAAGGGAAAATAACATGAATTGAAGTCATATTTGCACACTTGATTAAAGGTTGTCGTCCTTTGTGACGGACGTATAGGGTGCTAATACCTACCCCGTGAGTAAATACAACTCCCAAACCTTTTACTTAAAGTTCGTAGACCACGTCTTTTCTGGTTTTTCTGACATTTTCCTCAAATAAACATTGGTGGCGACTCCGTGCGTATTCCTTTCTTTGAAGATGCACCCGCGAGTCACGCGTCGCCCTCCCGCCAAAAGGTAGGTTGCGACAAACTTCATGTGCAATTTGCTCTTCATTAGGGATACAACATCCCGATTCATGAGCTCCCCCACAAATTGTACATCCTGCAACCTGCAAAATAGAAGAATGTGAAGTTTGTGCAGAATGAAGCTGAGTTGGCAACTTACTTAGTGTTTATGTTAATGTCTCTAGTTGCTTGGACTGCAACTTGTTTTGTGCCAACAGAGCGTCCTGTGAGGTTGGCTCCAATAGACTCTTCTTGGTAGGAATATGGGCTCGGTCTCTCAAAATGGCAATGTCACTAGCATCCATGCTTTCAATTAAGTCCATTGCTTTGTCAGGGGTCTTATTTTGATCTTACCCCTAGTTGAAGCATCCAAGAGTTGCTTAGATTGTGGTCTCAACCCTTCTATGAATATGTTGAGTTGTATTGGTTCTGAAAAACTGTGAGTGGGAGTCTTTTGCAATAAACCTCTGAATCTCTCAAGTGCCTCACTCAATGATTCATCTAAAAACTGGTGGAAGGAAGAGATGGTAGCTTTGCCTTCTGCAGTCTTCGATTCAGGGAAGTACTTTTTTAAGAACTTTTCTACCACTTCATCAGATGACTTCAGACTGTTTCCTTTAAAAGAATGAAGGCATCTCTTTGCTTCTCCAGATAAAGAAAATGAGAACAGACTCAACCTGATTGCATCCGCAGGCACACCTGCCAACCTAATAGTATTGCATATCTCTATATAGGTAGCTAATTGAGCATAAGGGTCTTCATTGGGTAAACCATGAAACAAATTTTTTTGAATCAGCTGTATCAAAGAAGGAGGATATGTAATTGTCTGAGCTTGAACTTCTGGCTGTGCAATACTAGTGAAAAATTGTGGCATGGTAGAACTTGAATAATCCTCTAGGGTTACTCTTCTTGGCTCTTCAGCCATGATTGTATCTTCAACAGATTCTATATGAGAATGCCTTACAATAGGAAAACTAGAAGATGCCTCGGAAGATCGAGGTTCTTCTTCTGGAGTTGTTGCTGCTTCTAAATCCTACAAAAAATTTATGATTCTATCTTAATTACGCCTTCTATAGGTGGCGTTAATCTCCAAATCAATGGGAATCAAATCACCTGTAGTAGATCTTCTTTGCATACAAGAAAACAGAACAGCAATTATCCAATCCAAAATAACAATGAATGTACGGTAACTAAAATATGAACAAAAACAATCAATGAATCAAAAAGAAAAAATATAAAGCAATGTCGTAAAACTGAACTAAACTCTTCTTAAATCTAGTTCCCCGACAACGGTGCCATAAACACTTTGTTGGATTTCCCCTGCAGTTACTTCTTGGTCCAATTTTTCTTTATACAAATATGTTCAAGGGAAATCCGATTTGCCAGAAAACGCACCGGATCGTCAAGTATTTAAAATTAAAACGGATGAATCCGAGTATCAAACTCAAGGAACTAGTCTAAGACAGGGTTAAATTTAGAAATAAGGCATTGTTGAAAGAAACATTGATAATTGATGATTTAGAACAGGATTAAACTAAGTCTAGGCTAAAAACAGAAAAAATGCAAGTAAGTAAAATTGACAGCAGTAGGTAGAAGTGTTGAGTTTTTTCTAACAGACCAGCTGATGCATAAAAAGATGTTTCTCTAATCAATCATGCTTTTATGTTCTATGTTGTAGCCTAAATTACTAAACCTCGATCCCTAGTTAGACTAAATCAATCCAAGCTTTGTCCTCAGATCCCTCTTGTTGGACTAGGCTCAATTTAGACAGCCCTTCTAGGTTTAGACTAACTTAAACTAAGCTTCATCCTTAGATCCCTCTTATTGGACTAGACCTAGCTTAAATAGCTTACAAAAGTTTAGACTAATTTAGCCTAAGCTTTGTCCTTAGATCCCTCTTGTTGGACTAGACTTAGACCAAACATCATTATTGTATCAACATACTTAAAACCAAAACTTAATCTGCAGATTTCTCTTGTAAGACTAAGTTTCAATTCTGCTTCATTCAAGTTCTAAGGCAATAATACATTTTCCAATGTTAAAATAACCTAACTATGCACACAAATGGATGATCAGACCAAGAGCATACATAATTAAAGCACTGAAATAAGCATTAAACACAAGAAACACAATCAATTAGATATTAAAATAATTACATCAGTTTTTCATTAGAAATCCCCAACAAGAGTGTTTAGCCAGACATTATATTAGAAACCCTAACAATAATGAGCTTGCAAAACCTAGGTATCTCTACAAAAGTTGCTCCTCTTGCTGCCTCCGGAGCTCAATTCCCGAAATAGGCACTGTGGTGTGCTGTGGAATTTTGTGCCTTGGGCATTGTACCCTAATTCTGCACAAAATAGGCTTTAAATAGGCTCAAAATTCGCGATGTTGCATTTAGCACCACCCTCACGCTTAGTGCGAGTAAGTGGATTTGAGCTTAGGGCCAGTTGTGTGCTTAGCCTGGCTAAAGACAACTGCTGCGCTTCGCGCACTGATCTCGCGCTTAGCGAACAACCTTGATGATGATGCCCTGCCAGATTCTTCTATCGCACTAAGCGCGTTGAAGCTGCACTTAGTGGTGGATGTGCGCTTAGCCCACTGATGAGCTAAGCTCAACTGTCACTTTTAGCACTTCATGACTTAGCCTCATTTTCACCTGAAATTGCACATATTTCATCATTAAATCCAATGGACATATTCTGGAGATAGCTTTAACCATAAAACAAGATTTATTTACAAAACCACTACAAAATAACCATAAATTGGGGAAACTATACAAGTTTTGGAAAATATTTTCTATACAAAAGTTAGTCGTATACGACGACTAACATTGTCTCACTAGCTTGTAATCAGCTTCCATATTAATTTTGTGCATACAATATGAGGGACCGATTCCTTTTAAATCAAAGATATGCCAACCAATAGCTGCTTAGCGACTTTTCAGAATCTGTACTAATTGATCCTCTTCTTTCTTCTGCAAGGAGCTGCTAATTATAGTAGGTTTGGTGTCATTGTCCTCCAAGAATACATACTTTAGATGTGTTGGAAGGGTCTTTAATTCTATTTTGGGCTTTTCTTTTGGCCTATTGTTTTCCAATTCTTCAAACATCACATGACCAATAGATTCATCGTTTGGATCTCCCATCTCTTCAATACAAGCTAGCATTCTTCCTCCATCTTCATTGACTAGACATTCATTTGGATAGTAGAATTATGACTATAGTTCCCCTTGATAATCTTAAAAAAAAAACTTTGGCACATTGAATCTCCTGCCTTTGTATTGCATTATGATTAGCTTTAGAACTAGCATGATATGTCATGAATTCTGCAAAGACAATGTCAAGATTAGGGGCTCTTTCCTTTTCATACTGATTATAGGGAGTTAACTCCTGTCTCCACCCAGAGTTATTTGTGGAGTACATATAACAATTATCCTGGTAATGCTCCCTTCGACAAAAATCACAAGTTATTGGTGGAACAGAAATAATAATCTCCATGATGTTGAATCAAAAGATTGAGCTTACTCTTCCAGATGAGCTAAACTACCTGCAGGAGATCTATGCATACAAAATACTGACAGCAATAGTGGTTATCCAACTCA
The DNA here is from genome assembly GCF_000004515.6 of Glycine max. Classification (NCBI taxonomy): domain Eukaryota; kingdom Viridiplantae; phylum Streptophyta; class Magnoliopsida; order Fabales; family Fabaceae; genus Glycine; species Glycine max. The sequence goes on from NC_038256.2 coordinate 13,931,969, forward strand.
AGAAGAAAACAAATATAGACAAAACAAGTATTCACAAATAATCAAAGAATAATAAATAGACACTTAAAGAACTAAACTAAACTTTCTAAATAGAAATAAGTTCCCCAACAACGGCGCCAAAAACTTGTTCGATGGCCGGCAAGTGCACCGGATCGCGCAAGTAGTATAAAACGGTAAGAACCAAGTATCGAACTCTCGGGGAACTTTTTTTACTTGGTAAAGTTGTGGTTTAGTAAATAAGCGTCTTGTTGTAAAAGGTTTGTGTGTAGTATGGACACATGTGTAAACTAGCTAATCAAAGGTAAATAAAAAAGGTGAGCAGTGGTGGGTGCAAAGGCAGATGGTCAACGTGTTGGTCTTCCTACTGGGCGACTGATGCTACTAAAGATGTTTTCTACCTAACAACATTCTAGTGTTCTATGTTCTCTCCTGGACTGCTAAACCCCGATGTCTCGTGCATGTTTAGTCTAATCCTAATCAAGCGTCATCCTCAAATCCCTCTTGTTGGACTAAACTTGACCAGAACTGCATTAAGAAATACATACCAACAACTAGGTTACCATACCTCGATCCCTCGTGAAAATACGATAAACTAGCCTCGTCCTATCAAGTTCTTATGATCAAACCATTTCCCAATGTTGAATGAACCTAACTAAGCATGCATCTACGTGATCAAGGCAAAAGCATTCTAAAATGAAGTAATGATAGCACAGAGAACACATGCAAAATCATTAGATAGATATAAGAGTATTTACATCAAGTACCTTATAGGAAGAACCAACTGAGGATTTAGCTCTCCATAGCTGGGAAGCTTCTCTTACAAAGATGAAAAAGAGAAAATGAAAGATTAGGAAGTACAAGTGGTGAGGATGTCTCCTTCACCTCTAGAAACCTCACAATCACTCAAACTCTCATCCAATACTCCACATGATAACTTCCTCTTCAATCTCTGTTGTCCCTCAGGATCTTCACACCAAAAGTTCTCTCCGCCATGCAGCCACTCAAATGAATGCTTCCAAGAACATAGAAAATTCCAAAAAGTGAGAACTCCTTTCCATTTATGATTTCAGGCTTTAAATAGTGTTGCTGATTTTTGCTCGTTCACTCAGCCACATTCTGGTTCGCTTAGCCAAATTAAGTCACATTTGGCTTAGCGCGCCCCTTCTTTGCTCAGCTTGGAGGTGCAAGTGGTGCGCTTAGCGAGTTTGACTCTCGCTTAGTGCACCTGTACAGGTCATCTTCTTCTAGGTTCTTCTATGCGCTCAGCCAATCATGTTGTGCCCAGCAGATCATGCGCTCAGCCAGAGGAGGATGGCTCAGCGAACTGCAAAAATCAAACTTCACCAAACTTGCTTATTTTACCTGAAATTGAAATGGAAAGGTTATTAAATACACAAAAGTGGGATACTAAGTACTTATTACCTAAATTTACAAAAAATACTTACAATACTACAAAATGAACTGTAAATGGGAGGAGTCGAATACAATTTACACAAGTTTTTTACACAAAAATTAGTCATATTAACTGACTAACACCCGTCCCAAGGGACGACAGCCTCTAATCGAGTGTGCAAATCATGACTTCAATATTATTTATTTTCCCTTTTCTGTGTTTATTATTTTTTCCTCTTTATGTTTTTAACTTTTTTGGGGTCGACAATGGTGTTGCCCTCGCTCCTAAAGATAAGTTGGTTTCCTCTTTGAGTTGGTTTTATTTTGGTTTTCTTGTTTATTAACCTTCAATCCCTTAAAGATAAGTTGTGGTACTAACGATCGGTTAAAACTTACTTTACAAAAGAAAAGCCATCACCGATGATAAGAGAAGGAGATGAAGATCCACAAAACAATAAAAAGGACCCCTAAGGGTCCATAGAGTGAATTCAAAACTTAAAAATAAAAACTAATCAAACGAAGATCCAAGAACGAGCGAAGAACGATGTAGAAATCGATTACAGTCGTGATTCGGTGACATTTTAGCTTCTTTTTATCTTCTTTCTTCTTTTTTTCTCTTCTTTCTTCTCAATTCTAGACCTCTAGACCTTAGGAACCTCAGGACCCCTTTCCTTCAGCCCCCTCACGCTTATTTATAGCGAAATAGGGGTAGAGGTTGCACAGCAACTCACCTAGGCGAGCTCAGCTCGCCCAAGCGAGCTACTTGCTTCCTCTTGAAGTAACCTAGCTCGCCCAGGCGAGCTGGTTTCTTTACTCTTAAGTTTCTAGTGGGCCCAGGGGCTGAAAAATGCCCCAAAAGTGACCCTTTTGCCCCTATTTTGGGTATTTTGCACATTTCCTTTCAAAACGTCAAAAAATATTACGGAATGCGCGGCAATTGGTGTTAAGCAGCTCAATTCAATTGGTAAGAATCCAAATGTTAGCAAATGAAGGTTCCCGAATGAAATTAGGGTATGACAGTCGTAAAGCGCATTCTTTCCTTATGATTACAATGATTACAGTTCTAATTTCAAGGAAAGAATGCAATGAGAAATGCAACCAAATGTGAAAAGAAAAATAAGCATGGATGTATGTGAACGATATATTGTTGAAGTATTGCAAGTTTTACACAGTACATTCAGTAGAACATAGGGTCGAATCAATTAAGATTTTCATTAAAGCAACATGTTTCATCATATCTTGTCAGAGTCAAAGCAAAACTGGAAATAAAACATGGACATCAACAGTCCTTAATTTTGTAAATTATTTAGCTCAATCATGTGTTGACAGTAGCCAAAAATGCTATGTAAAACTCGATCCATCTTTTAACTTTTGCAAGCTAGTTACTTCCATACTTGACCTTGACTTGATGAAAACCTTTTCTTAAAAGCATGTGCTTGGTTTGACCCCATAATCCAAGGAAAATAAATTTTAATTGTCGATACTTCGACAACATATCATAGAGATGAATGATTAGGGAATACTTATGCTATGCATGACAAATGTAATTATGAGATCGACATGAGACGCCCAAAGAACCATCATTTCCTAGTTAACAATGCATTAGGCACCATGTTCACATGATTTTCAATCATTTTTTAAGAGAAATAAGTGTATAATCCCAACATGGTTTGTTTATAGCTATCATCATGGTACCCAACACATGTAACTAAGAATGTGGTGTAAACTTTATTCTTCATTGTAACTTTCTTTTGTTTTTGTTTGTTTCTTTTTTGTTTTTTTTTGTTTTGTTTTTGCAGAGGAAAATGCAAGGATCATGCATGAATGAACATAACATGCGAACGATGAAAATAGAATGTATGCAGTATGGAAGCAAAGCTTCCAAGCTTATTTTGATGATGCCAAAAACTCAAGTCAAGAATCAAGATTCAAGCAAGATTCAAGAATCAAAGAGTCATTCAATCAAGAATCAAGATTCAAGTGAAGAATCAAGAAAAGACTCAAGATATGCAAGAGCCTCATGAAAAGCATCAAGATAAGTATAAAAATATTTTTACCAAAGTTTTTACTCTCTGGTAATTGATTACCATAAGGCAGTAATCGGTTACCAGAAGCCCAAACAGTTTTATAACTGTTATACAAAGTAGTAATCAATTACTGATGTGCTATTATTTTCTCCTATTTCTTAACCCTTTTTGCACCATTTTAAGTATTGATTAGTCTTAATTGTCAAATTAATTAGATAGTTTTATTATTTGGGCCCATTCTGCTAATTTGATGTTTTTAATCTAATTCCAGGAATTAATGAAGCATTGGGCTTGGGCTTGAATCCAGAATTGGGCTTGGACATGAAGAGGGCGAACTATTTTATTCTACAAAATTAGATCTTATCTTATCTTGATAAGATATTATTTAGATTTGATCTCATCTAGATATTATTTCATCTAGATCTTATCTTATCTAGATTTGATTTTATTTTATTTATGGGCTTGGATTTAAAATAGATTTGTAAGCTTTGGGGATGAAAAACTATATAACAACACCAAGGTTCTAGTTTAGGCTCTCTCTCTCTCTTCTCTTTTCTCCTTTTTTCGTTTTTACAATTCCAGTTCTGACTTTTCATTTTAGCAATAAAATTTCGTTCTTTAATCTATAATTTCTCTCTCTAGTGATTAATGGAAGACTAAGTCCCCAGCGTTGTTTTCTCTTGAGGATCAAGCACAGTTCTCTTTGAGGTTCTATTATTACTGTTAAATTCTGTTTAGTTTTTCCTCTTCACTAATTACTCTGAATTTGTTGCTATTAATTCATGCATGCTTAGTGCTTGATTAATTGTCTGTGCGCTTAATTTACGTTCATGCTTAATGATCGTTTATGAGTAGTTGGTGTATGTGTTGCTTAATCACATAATGAATGCCTTATGTTAAATTTCGCTTAGTAATTTAATTTAGGGTTGGATTAAGTGGTTAAACTGATAAAGGATAAATTCTCGCAACCTAGGATAAGAGACTTGCTTGTGAATCAAGGGGAAGCAACGCATTTTAATTTTGATATTTTCTAATTCAATTTTAATCGCTGTTTAATTTACAAAAGCAAACAACCCCGCCCCCCCCCCCCCCCAATTTGTTACTATTTCCTACTATCTATTATGAACATTTGGTTTATCATTGCTCGTTGGGAAACGACCTAGGATCACTTCCTAGTTACTACATTTTAATATTTATTTGATTCGGGTATGGCCTCAATCAAATTTGGTGCCGTTGCCGGGGAGCAGTGTCCAAAGGTTCATAATAGCTAGTGTCGTGTTAGTGTTTAATTTTTTAGTGTTGTGTTAGTATTGTTTAGTACTTTGTTATTTTGTTTATTGTGTGTTCTATTTTAGTTTTTCTGTTCAGCGCTTCCCCTATTTCAGGTTTGGTGTTTTGCTGTGAATAGTGTTTTGCGACGGATTTAGCGACCACTTTTACTGAATAGAACACTTGCTGGAAAACAGGGTAGTAGTGGAAATCCCTTAGCGACAAATTTTAGAGACCACCCTTGCTGAATTATTTAGGATTTTTTGTTTTGGTAGCTATAGTTGTTATTTTTGGCTGAATTTTTTTGTGGTCACTTCTTTTGATCCATATTTTGTGGGAAAAATAATTGGAGCCCTTAGTTTGGTCAAATTTGAAAGTTCCAAAAAAGTAGCAAATTTGATTTTTGTCAAAACTTCAAACAGCCATAACTTTTGCTCTGGTTATCAGAATCGCAATTATTATATATGTATTTGGGGTAGAAAAAAATTTCCCATGCCGTGGCAACCGTTGTAGGCCGGCTGAGGTCTGCTTCTTCCAAAAATTGCTATTCTGTCAAAAGTTTTTTATTTTCCAAGTATTATTCTCTTATTTTTCTTAACTTGTCATTTTTAGCTTCTATAGTTAGACTTTGAATTTCTGTTTGAAATTTTTTGTGCTATCTTCTCATCATTTTATAAGGTTGCTCACAAAATTTCAAGTCATTTGGATATCATTTGAAGGTAGTTGTAATTCAAACCTACATTGTTACTTGCATAAGAAGGCAACTAGTTGTGCATGCTGAATATAGTGTATGACTAGAGGCAATCCATCTGACTTACAACCCTTTGATCCTGAGATAGATAGGACATTTCATAGATTAGTTAGACATCATTTAGTAACTTTTGAGCATCTTGAGCATTCTGTTATTGGTGATTTTGAGCATTATTGTTTTGAACATTCTGATTTTGAACATTCTGAGAACATGGCACAACCTCCACCCCGTGAGAGGACTCTAAGGGAAATGACTGCATCTGATTTCACCTATGAAAGCTTGTGCATCCAATAGCTTGATGAGGATGTCCCTTATGTTCTTAAAACTAGACTGATCCATTTGCTTCCAAAGTTTCATGGCCTTGCAGGTGAAGACCCGCACAAACATCTGAAAGAATTCCATATTGTCTGCTCCACCATGAAACCCCCGGATGTCCAGGAGGATCACATATTTTTGAAGGCTTTTCCTCATTCTTTAGAGCGAGTGGCAAAGGACTTGCTTTATTACCTTGCTCCACGATCCATCACAAGCTGGGATGACCTCAAAAGAGTATTCTTAGAAAAAAAATTTCCTGCTTCCAGGACCACGACCATCAGAAAGGATATTTCAGGCATTAGAAAACTCAGTGGAGAGAACTTATATGAATACTGGGAGAGATTTAAGAAGCTATATGCCAGTTGCCCGCACCACCAGATTTCTGAGCAGCTTCTCCTCCAATATTTTTATGAAGGACTCAGTAACATGGAGAGAAGTATGATAGATGTTGCCAGTGGTGGAGCCCTTAGAGACATGACCCCTGCTGAAGCTAGAAATTTAATTGAGAAGATGGCTTCCAACTCCTAACAATTTAGTGCCAGAAATGATGCTATTGTCATTAGAGGAGTGCATGAAGTAGCCACGAATTCATCTTCATCAGGTGAGACTAAGAACCTTGAAGGTAAACTAGATGCCTTGGTTAACCTGGTAACCCAACTGGCCATGAATAAAAAATCTGCACCTGTCACCAGACTCTGTGGTTTATGCTCCTCTGTCGACCACCACATAGACCTTTGCCCTTTTGTGCAATGTAACATCCTGGAAATTTCTACCCGGAATTTTTGGAAACGATGTATTTTGAATGATTATATATTTATAAGTATTATTCAGTGCATATGCATATATGTTCTTGGTAGAAGTAGGAATAGTGGGGGCAAGATACGCGGGTTAGGCTAATTAAGGAAGAGAAATCCATAACTGGGAGGTTATGGGTTAATTCTTAATTAATTAGCTTAAAAATCATCGTTTTACGTGCGACTTAAAATTTAACGAAACCAACCTCTGAACCACGCTCGGGGTTTTATTCTGAGCGTTTTGATATATATATTGCTTACTTTCGAAAACTGGCCCCGACGGACGCAGAGAAACGCGAGGAGCTGGAATCAAAGAAACAGCACGCAAACCGAGGAAGGATTTTAGCGTTTCAAAGGTCAGATTTTTCTCACTTTTTGTGGCTGAGTATGGGTCACAATCAAAAGAGAAAGTGGGCCCTTTTTGCTCCACTCAAATGGAGACATGTGGCATTGCTTAAATAAAATAATAGAAAAAGAGAAAACCCTTTTATTTAAAACCAAAAAGCTATATTCTCTCTCCTCACTCAGCCAAGAGAAAAATTCAGAAGCTCTCTCTCTCTCTCACGCAGCCTTCTTCTTCTTTTCTCTCATCCACCATTGTTGCCCAACAAAGCTTCAACCTTTGGCCATCATTTCTGCCCCAAAACGCGAAAGGAGGGCATTTTCGAAGTCGTGAAGCGCGTCTCTACGTGTGGGACTTCGAAATTTCAGGTTTGGGTGGACTTCTTTCTCTCTTGATTTTCGTTGGTATGGGGTTTTGGGAGATATGATGGGTAGTTTTGCTAGTTTTCTGCTTCATGATAGTTATTTGTGAAGACACTTGTTGAAAGCATGTTGAACTTGCCATGTTTGGATGAGTTGAACATACCCATTCTGTTTTAGGGTTTTTATGATGATGTTTGTGATGCTTATGCGCTGAAATTGCTTATGGAAAACTGATAAAGATGAAGGGTAGAGTTAACCTAGGGTTAGAAGGTGAGAATATGGTGTTATGAGTGGAAAAAGAGTGAATTTTTGAGAGCTGGAAGGCCAAGTCTAGAATTCGTAGTATTTAGAGGTTAGAGAGAGTTAATCCTAGCTTGAAATTCCATTTAGGACTTATGAGAAAGGTTAGGCTGTGCTAGAGAGAAAAACAAATGACCAAAGTGAACCAAGAGCCATTTCTAGGGCAAAATTAGGTGTTGAGGAGTCAAATTTTGATTTGGTGGAATTTTAGGTGTAAATCCAGTTTGAGCAAGTTTAGATTGATGTTATGGACTTGTGTGAGGTGAGAGTTTGCTTCAAATTTGTCTCATTCTCAATTTCACTTCTCAAGCCTAGAAAATCCATTAACTTGAGGGGTTTTGGACACCTAGATTTTGTGTTGCTGTGGTTTGAAGCTTGGCTTTGGTTTAGACATGATTGATACATGATTTGGGACTTGTAGGATTTGATTTGGGCAAGATTGGGTGAGGGGAAGTGTGGTTTTCGAAATCTGCACTTTGTGCAGATTTTTGCTGTGAAATTGTGCAGCAGAATTTTGCACAAGTGCAGAAAAATGCTTGTGTGTGATTGACTGTGGAAAGAGTAGTATAGAATGAGTTCTGGATGTTTACTAGTAGATCCCAACGGTCACAATGTAGGCTTAAGTACTAGAGACTTCCAGTAAAATTTTCGAGTCGATCCAACGGTTAACGAATTGGAACGAAGGAATTATTACTGGGGTCTTTAAGTGAGAAAAGCTGTGATTTTGGTTGGTGTTTTGGGCAGAGTTTTCTGCCTTTGCCCTGTTTTGCTTGGCTATGATAATTTGTGTTGTCTGAATGTTGTATTACTTGGATGTTGGGAAAGCTTGGGAGGATTGATGGGGACCCGGTGTTGAGAGGAACGAGGATATGGGCTACGTGGGAGTACGTGAGCTCAGTTGGAGGTGGGCAACAGGGGATGGTGGGTTTATGCGCGCTTTGTGGATGTGGAAAACTTGTTGTGCACCATCGCCCGACCGCCACCTAGTACCACATGTGATGGGTACCCCATAATCCTACAAGCTTGAGATGAGGAAGTGTAGAAGGGTGAAACTTTCTGCTTTTATTCGTTGACCACAGAGTGGTACCTGGAGATATGTCGCGGGGGTCAGGAGACCTTGGGGACGTCAGGTGGGGTGCTATTGCCCAAAACCAAGCTTGACCAATCTCGACCCAACCCGGGCATAGTCAGTCAATGAGAACCTGTGATGTACCTAAACAGGCGAGCTCCTGGCAGTCAACAGATAAAAGGAATAAAGACCACAAAGCAAGGAGGCTTGTGGTGGCTGGCCAGCTATGAACTTGATTGATGTGTGAGAGATGGCCTCTGGTAATCGATTACCAAGGGTGGGTAATCGATTACAAGGCTTAAAAATGAAGACAGGAGACTAAGATGGTCTCTGGTAATCGATTACCACGGGGTGTAATCGATTACCAGGCTTGAAAACGAGGTCAGGAAGCCAAGGGAGCTTCAGGTAATCGATTACCAGGGGATGTAATCGATTACCAGGCTTAAAAAGGGAACTGGGAGATGGTGGAGGCCTCTGGTAATCGATTACCAGTCTGTGTAATCGATTACACAGAGGAATGGGTCACTTGTAATCGATTACCAGGTATGTGTAATCGATTACACAGTGCATTTTTGTAGATTTCATGTCTTGAGGCTATGTAATTCGAGTTTAGCCTCTGGTAATCGATTACCAAGTCTGTGTAATCGATTACCAGAGATGAAAAGCCTTAAGATACCCCTTTTAATTGCATGTAGTGGTTATGAGACGCATTGTGTTGCGGCATAGTTAGATTCTTGTGAAAGAGTCTACCCCTTTCTTTTCTTCCTTGTAGATCGTGATGGCGGCACAGCTAATCCATGATCGAGTGGAGATGGAGTGCCTAGAGGGAGCTTGGGAGACCCTCGAAGGCAACACGAGGTGCCGATTTCGGGGCACCATTCGATTCACGACTACTTCGTTGGTGCATCCAGATGAACCTGCACGGATGCTTCAGCGCACGGTGGAGTGGATACTACCCACGCCTACACCATATCGTCTAGTGGAGCCCGTCCAAGTGATCGAGGTAACGTCATCCGAGGAAGACCCTGAGGAGGATCTGGAGGAGCTACCTCCTGAGCCTGCTGTGGATGCCCTTGACTTTCTAGAGGGTGATGAGGATCCACTTCTTGAGGTGGATTCTCCCGAGGAAGTCATGTCGGCATCTGAGGCAGACTCTACGGAGGATAGTGGCCCAGGGGAGATGGCGATCAGCGGAGGCTCTTCATCCTAGTGGACAACTTTTTGGATTAGTTTTGTATACTTTTGAGGGTGGGTGTATCTAGGACTGACTGTTAGGTTTACTCTTTTGTTTTTGTATGGGTAGACCTGATGTATAGGAATTTGATGATTGTATACAGGTGGCGGAAGCCACCACTGTGGACACCTTTGCTCTGGATGACACTATGTATTTTGTAAAACTCCCATATTTTGGACAGCTTTAAATGATGAATGCATTTATGATCGATCTTGTTATTTGAAAAGAAAGCATTAGCAACTTAATTTGTAAAAGAGTTTATCGACCGTATTTTATTCTTTTATTTTCACGTGACGACCTAAAGTAATGGCTGGTACATTCTTCCTTTTGAAACAACAAAATAGTTTAGAGATTATGAGCGGTAAGAAAGAAATGACTCCGAATAGAGTTGTGAACTGGCCATTCAGGACTCTATAGTGAGGATTTTCCTTCTAAACCTAGTTATGGTGAAAAGAGAAAGAAGTGAAAAAGAAAAAGAAGAAGAAAAAAAATTTTACCATGGTTTTTGTTATTTAAATTATTACTATTAAACCAGTCATTAATTTAGGGACGCCACATGCAACAATCTGAAGCAATTGAACAGCCTGAAGCTTATGCTACAAATATCTACAACAGACCTCCTCAAGCTCAGCAGCAAAATCAACAACAATAGAACAATTATGACCTCTCCAGCAACAGGTACAATCCTGGGTGGAGGAATCATCCCAACCTTAGATGGTCGAATCCTTCACAACAGCAGCAACAACAACAACCTTATTTTCAGAATGCTGCTGGCCTAAGCAGACCATACGTTCGTCCACCAATCCAGCAGCAACAACAGCAACAGCCCCAGAAATAGAAAACAGTTGAGGCTCCTCCGCAACCTTCCCTTGAAGAACTTGTGATGCAAATGACTATGCAAAACATGCAGTTTCAACAAGAGACTAGAGCCTCCATTCAGAGCTTAACAAATCAGATGGAACAATTGGCTACATAGTTAAATCAACAACAGTCCTAGAATTCTGACAGATTACCTTCTCAATCTGTCCAGAATCCCAAAAATGTGAGTGCCATTACATTGAGATCGGGAAAGCAATGTCAAGGACCTCAACCAGCAAATGAACCTGCCCAACCTGACTCTACTCCAAAAAAAGATGATGCCAAAAATGAAAATGTAAAAAGTAAGTTACCTAACAATTTCTATGCAGGTGACTCTAAAGAGTAGCATCATATCCCTCTTCCATTCCCTCCAAGAGCAATTTCTAACAAAAAAATGGAAGATACAGAGAAAGAGATCTTGGAAACATTTAGAAAAGTAGAAGTAAACATACCTCTGCTGGATGCAATAAAGCAAATTCCAAGATATGCTAAATTCTTGAAGGAGCTGTGCACTAATAAGCGGAAGCTTAAAGGAAGTGAAAGAATTAGTATGGGTAGAAATGTCTCCGCATTGATTGGTAAATTTGTTCCCCAAATCCCTGAAAAATGTAAAGATCCAGGTACATTCAGCATACCTTGTATTACAAGGAACAATAAGTTTGACAATGTCATGCTAGATTTAGGAGCTTTTGTTAGTGTTATGCCTCTGTCTATTTTTAATTCTCTATCTCTTGGTCCCTTGCAGTCAACTGATGTGGTAATTCATTTAGCTAATAGAAGTGTTGTCTATCTTGCTGGTTTCATAGAGGATGTCTTAGTTAGAGTTGGTGAACTGATTTTCCCTATTGATTTTTATATTTTGAATATGGAGGAGGGATTTTCTAAAGGATCAGTTCCCATCATTCTAGGCAAACCTTTTATGAAAACTGCTAGAACTAAGATAGATGTATATGAAGGTACACTATCTATGGAGTTTGGTGATATAACTGTTCATTTTAATATTCTTTATGCTATGAAACACCCATCTGAAGATCTTTCTGTATTTCGTGTTGAAATAATTGACCATATTGTTGATTAATACATGACTGATCTTCATTCTAATCTGCATGCCTATCACTCTTCATGCATTGAATCTGAATTTGTACTTGATTATATGTCTGAATTTGATGCTGAGAGTGAATCTGATTTTGATATTGATTACATGTCTGATGTTTTACCTCTTGAGATTGATTTTATAAAGTCAGATAGAACTAACCATGTTTCAGGAAGTACACATACTTCTGACTTTCTTTATGAGGTACAGGCTGAGAAACCATCTCTTTCTACCACTATCCAACCGGCCACACCAAAATTGAAGCCTCTACCATCAAATTTAAAATATGCTTACTTGGATGATAGCAAAAGTTTTCCAGTAATTATATCGGCCTCCCTTGCTGATGAGCAAGAGGAGAAGTTGTTATCTGTTCTCAAGAAGCATAAGAAGGCTATAGGCTGGACCCTGGCGGACATTCCTGGTATTAGCCCATCCATATGTATGCATCGAATAAATTTAGAAGATGGAACTAAACCAGTAAGACAGCCACAGAGAAGACTCAACCTGGTGATTCTTGATGTAGTAAAGAAGGAGGTAACAAAGCTTTTGTAAGCTGGCATCATTTATCCTATCTCCGACAGCCAATGGGTGAGCCCCGTCCAGGTAGTCCCGAAAAAAACCGGCCTCACCGTGATAAAAAATGAGAAGGAGGAGTTGATTCCTACTCAGGTGCAAAATAGTTGGAGAGTCTGCATCGACTATAGGAGGCTGAACCAGGTTACCAAAAAGGACCATTTTCCACTGTCATTCATTGACCAGATGCTTGAACGCCTGGCAGGTAAATCTCACTACTGTTTCCTTGATGGTTTTTCTGGTTATATGCAAATCACTATTGCTCCAGAGGATCAGAAAAAAAACCATATTCACCTGCCCCTTTGGCACTTTTGCCTATAGGAGGATGCCTTTCGGCCTGTGCAATGCCCCTGGTACCTTCCAGCGGTGCATGATTAATATTTTTAGTGATTTTTTAGAAAATTGCATAGAGGTGTTTATGGATGATTTCACTGTATATGGATCCTTTTTTGATATTTGTTTGGATAGTCTGGAAAAGGTTTTGAATAGATGCATTGAAAAACCTCGTTCTAAATTTTGAAAAATGTCATTTTATGGTTGAGCAATGTATAGTTTTAGGCCACATTATTTCCAATAAGGGCATTGAAGTAGATCCTGCAAAAATTTCTGTTATTTCACAATTGCCTTACCCCTCTTGTGTGCGAGAGGTGCGGTCTTTTCTTTGTCATGCAAGATTCTGCAGGCGCTTTATAAGAGATTTTAGCAAGGTAGCCCTTCCACTATCCAACTTGTTGCAAAAGGAGATGGAGTTTGACTTTAATGATAAATGCAAAGAGGCCTTTCATTGCCTCAAAAGAGCACTGACTACCACCCCTATCATTCAGGCACCTGATTGGACAGCCTCATTTGAGCAAATGTGCGATGCATCCAATTACACATTGGGGGTTGTCCTTGCTCAAAAGATCTCCTTACTTCAGCTTACTTCTTTTCCACCATGACTTAGGGAGTTTTTCTTTTCCTATCTCCTTCTTTACTTTTATTACATTTGTTCGATTCTATTTGATGGTTTAATTGCTTTTAATCTTTTAATTGTGCTACATTGAGGACAATGTGTTGTTTAAGTATGGGGGGGGAGTGTTCTTTGGTTTTGGTTTTGCTAGTTTTGTTAGTTTTGTTTGTGTTAAATTTGTTAGTTTTGTTAGTTTTGTTGGGTTTCTAGTTTAATATTTTAGGTCAATTCTATTTGCATGTACAACTTTGCATATTTTTCTTTGAATTATAGGATATGTTCAAGAAATGGGTAATTGTTCTGAAAATAAAAGTCTCTTGACATTTTGTGATTTGAAATCCTTGTTTTTCCTCTACATGTCATGATAGTTTTGAAAGTGATAAGTTTACCTTTGTGAGAATTTGAGCCATCCATCATCATAATCTTTTGGTGTGTTTTGCCCCATTGATTGCTTGCACAATAGCCTTGGCTTGATTCTTGTTGATGCTTCCTAATTCATATGCATATTTGGAAATGATTTAGGTAATTTTGTTCTTATAAGCTTCTAGCCAAATAGACTTACCTTGAATTAATTCCTTTGATAGCCCCTTTGAGCCTATGTTCCCCTTTCTTTGTTTTGAAGCTCATTACAAGCCTTAAGTGAAAAACCATGATATCACCTTACCCTTAAGGAATTTTGGAGCTTTGGAATTGTTTTGGGAATAAGTTGGGAATAAGTGTTGGGGGGTATGTTTCATTGGAAGATATGATTTTTGGCCATGCTTAATGTTTTATTTTGGCCATGCTTGATGTATATATATATTGCCTAGTTCTTGCTTTAATCTTCAATTGCTGCAAAAAAAAATATATATCAATTGCTGCAAATTCGTATTGTTAAAAAAAAAAAAGAAAAGAAGTGAAGTTGAATAAATGAGGTCTTGTTATGAGGACTTGATTTGGAAGCCTTGGTTGATTTTGTTTATATTAGAGGGTTTGGGTTTACTACTTGTGCTTAATTTCCACTTATTCCCCATTGCTCCTCTATTCCTTTGGGATTTAGCTACTTATTCCATATTTTTCTTCCCTACCTTGTCCTTGGGCCCATTACAACCTTTAAAGACCTTTTTATCCTCATCTGCATGTGTTTGTCAAGTTTTTGTCAATTTTAGAATTTTGCCAAGTCTATGTGGTGTTTGTTTTCATGGGTGCTTCGAGAGTAAACAGTAGCCTAGACACTTGAGAGATAGAGTGTATCTCTTGTGAGGCTTTATCACTTTTCATTCTTGAGCTGATTAACTATTTTGCCATGATTGGGTTGCTTGGATGATTTTCACGAATGTCTTGACTCTTTGGATCTCTTCATGTTAGATGTTACCCATTCCTTTCATTCCTTGATGTTCATTGCAAAATATGTAAATGTTTGTGTTTGTCTCTCTTTGATATCCTTGAATTTTGTTCTTTATTTCATTTTTCCCAAGAGTGCAAAAGGCTAAGTATGGGGGGTTTTGATGTGCCATTATTTTCTCCTATTTCTTAACCCTTTTTGCACCATTTTAAGTACTGATTAGTCTTAATTGTCAAATTAATTAGGCAGTTTTATTATTTGGGCCCATTCAGCTAATTTGATGTTTTTAATCTAATTTCAGGAATTAATGAAGCATTGGGCTTAGGCTTGAATCCAAAATTGGGCTTGGACTTGAAGAGGGCAGACTATTTTATTCTACAAAATTAGATCTTATCTTATCTGTTAGTGCTTAGCTTTACTGAGTTTTAAAAGATTGGCTAAAATTTTGTTAAAACATAAGCACTTAGACAATGAAGGAAAGCTGGAGTTGCTGCACATGATGTCTAACATTATGTCAAGGAATCAGATCGGGCTGCACAATGCACAAGGCAAGATAAAATGTCAAATGAAGAATTGAAGCTGCAGGATCCACGATGTCGGATACAATGTCCAGGACATCCTGCCCGAAAATACTGGACACATAAATCTGTTATATCTTTAACAGATTAATGTGCAGTTAGCAACAGATTTGGCGATCTATCTTTAGGAACGAATTAAAAGATAATTAAAGTTCGAATTACAAACTTGAATAGTTCGTTCAGGAATTAGAGATTAAAGATAAAAACTAAAAGATCAAACTTTATCTTTTAGATCTTTAAGTGCAGATTTTTCAGGAGAATGATAGATCTTATCCAGCGCAAGTTGTTGCAGCCCAGATACGCACACTGCTATATAAACATGAAGGCTGCACGAGTTTTCTACCAAGTCCGGGATTGAAGAGTTATTTTGTGAGTTTTGGGACTTGAGTGCTTTGTGAGCCAACTTGATGTTACCCTAACATCAAGTGTTGGACCTGAGTGTGTAGAGTTGATCTCTATTGTTCAGAGAGCAATCTCTGGTGTGTCTTTGATTTATTTGTAAACACGGGAGAGTGATTGAGAGGGAGTGAGAGGGGTTCTCATATCTAAGAGTGGCTCTTAGGTAGAGGTTGCACGGGTAGTGGTTAGGTGAGAAGGTTGTAAACAGTGGCTTAGATCTTCGAACTAACACTATTTTAGTGGATTTCCTCCCTGGCTTGGTAGCCCCCAGATGTAGGTGACGTTGCACCGAACTGGGTTAACAATTCTCTTGTGTTATTTACTTGTTTAATCTGTTCATACTGTCAAACATCATCTGCATGTTCTGAAGCGTGATGTCGTGACATCCGGTACGACATCTGTCATTGGTATCAGAATTTCAATTGGTATCAGAGCGGGCACTCGAAATCACTGAGTGAGATCTAGGGAGATAAATTCTGATGAACATGGAGAAAGAAGGAGGACCAGTGAACAGACCACCAATTCTGGATGGAACCAACTATGAATACTGGAAAGCAAGGATGGTGGCCTTCCTCAAATCACTGGATAGCAGAACCTGGAAAGCTGTCATCAAAGGCTGGGAACATCCCAAGATGCTGGACACAGAAGGAAAGCCCACTGATGGATTGAAGCCAGAAGAAGACTGGACAAAAGAAGAAGACGAATTGGCACTTGGAAACTCCAAAGCCTTGAATGCCCTATTCAATGGAGTTGACAAGAATATCTTCAGACTGATCAACACATGCACAGTGGCCAAGGATGCATGGGAGATCCTGAAAACCACTCATGAAGGAACCTCCAAAGTGAAGATGTCCAGATTGCAACTATTGGCTACAAAATTCGAAAATCTGAAGATGAAGGAGGAAGAGTGTATTCATGACTTCCACATGAACATTCTTGAAATTGCCAATGCTTGCACTGCCTTGGGAGAAAGGATGACAGATGAAAAGCTGGTGAGAAAGATCCTCAGATCTTTGCCTAAGAGATTTGACATGAAAGTCACTGCAATAGAGGAGGCCCAAGACATTTGCAACATGAGAGTAGATGAACTCATTGGTTCCCTTCAAACCTTTGAGCTAGGACTCTCGGATAGGACTGAAAAGAAGAGCAAGAACCTGGCGTTCGTGTCCAATGATGAAGGAGAAGAAGATGAGTATGACCTGGATACTGATGAAGGTCTGACTAACGCAGTTGTGCTCCTTGGAAAACAGTTCAACAAAGTGCTGAACAGAATGGACAGGAGGCAGAAACCACATGTCCGGAACATCCCTTTCGACATCAGGAAAGGTAGTGAATACCAGAAAAAGTCAGATGAAAAGCCCAGTCACAGCAAAGGAATTCAATGCCATGGGTGTGAAGGCTATGGACACATCAAAGCTGAATGTCCCACCCATCTCAAGAAGCAGAGGAAAGGACTTTCTGTATGTCGGTCTGATGATACAGAGAGTGAACAAGAAAGTGATTCTGACAGAGATGTGAATGCACTCACTGGGAGATTTGAATCTGCTGAAGATTCAAGTGATATAGATAGTGAAATCACTTTTGATGAGCTTGCTATATCCTATAGAGAACTATGCATCAAAAGTGAGAAGATCCTTCAGCAAGAAGCACAACTGAAGAAGGTCATTGCAAATCTGGAGGCTGAGAAGGAGGCACAAGAAGAGGAAATCTCTGAGCTTAAAGGAGAAATTGGTTTACTGAACTCTAAACTGGAAAACATGACAAAATCAATAAAGATGCTGAATAAAGGCTCAGATATGCTTGATGAGGTGCTACAGCTTGGGAAGAATGTTGGAAACCAGAGAGGACTTGGGTTTAATCATAAATCTGCTGGCAGAATAACCATGACAGAATTTGTTCCTGCCAAAAACAGCACTGGAGCCACGATGTCACAACATCGGTCTCGACATCATGGAACGAAGCAGAAAAGGAACAAAAGAAAGAAGTGGAGGTGTCACTACTGTGGCAAGTATGGTCACATAAAGCCCTTTTGCTATCATCTACATGGCCATCCACATCATGGAACTCAAAGTAGCAGCAGCGGAAGGAAGATGATGTGGGTTCCAAAACACAAGATTGTTAGTCTTGTTGTTCATACTTCACTTAGAGCATCAGCTAAGGAAGATTGGTACCTAGATAGCGG
The DNA here is from genome assembly GCF_000004515.6 of Glycine max. Lineage (NCBI taxonomy): Eukaryota > Viridiplantae > Streptophyta > Magnoliopsida > Fabales > Fabaceae > Glycine > Glycine max. The sequence goes on from NC_038256.2 coordinate 13,949,781, forward strand.
CTGTTCCAGACACATGACAGGAGTTAAAGAATTCCTGGTGAACATTGAACCTTGCTCCACTAGCTATGTGACATTTGGAGATGGCTCTAAAGGAAAGATCACTGGAATGGGAAAGCTAGTCCATGATGGACTTCCTAGTCTGAACAAAGTACTGCTGGTGAAGGGACTGACTGCAAACTTGATCAGCATCAGTCAGTTGTGTGATGAAGGATTCAATGTAAACTTCACAAAGTCAGAATGCTTGGTGACAAATGAGAAGAGTGAAGTTCTAATGAAGGGCAGCAGATCAAAGGACAACTGTTACCTATGGACACCTCAAGAAACCAGTTACTCCTCCACATGTCTATTCTCCAAAGAAGATGAAGTCAAAATATGGCATCAAAGATTTGGACATCTGCACTTAAGAGGCATGAAGAAAATCATTGACAAAGGTGCTGTTAGAGGCATTCCCAATCTGAAAATAGAAGAAGGCAGAATCTGTGGTGAATGTCAGATTGGAAAGCAAGTCAAGATGTCCCACCAGAAGCTTCAACATCAGACCACTTCCAGGGTACTGGAACTACTTCACATGGACTTGATGGGGCCTATGCAAGTTGAAAGCCTTGGAGGAAAGAGGTATGCCTATGTTGTTGTGGATGATTTCTCCAGATTTACCTGGGTCAACTTTATCAGAGAGAAATCAGACACCTTTGAAGTATTCAAAGAGTTGAGTCTAAGACTTCAAAGAGAAAAAGACTGTGTCATCAAGAGAATTAGGAGTGACCATGGCAGAGAGTTTGAAAACAGCAAGTTTACTGAATTCTGCACGTCTGAAGGCATCACTCATGAGTTCTCTGCAGCCATTACACCACAACAAAATGGCATAGTTGAAAGGAAAAACAGGACTTTGCAAGAAGCTGCTAGGGTCATGCTTCATGCCAAAGAACTTCCCTATAATCTCTGGGCTGAAGCCATGAACACAGCATGCTATATCCACAACAGAGTCACACTTAGAAGAGGGACTCCAACCACACTGTATGAAATCTGGAAAGGGAGGAAGCCAACGGTCAAGCACTTCCACATCTTTGGAAGTCCATGTTACATTTTAGCAGATAGAGAGCAAAGGAGAAAGATGGATCCCAAGAGTGATGCAGGAATATTCTTGGGATACTCTACAAACAGCAGAGCATATAGAGTATTCAATTCCAGAACCAGAACTGTGATGGAATCCATCAATGTGGTTGTTGATGATCTAACTCCAGCAAGAAAGAAGGATGTCGAAGAAGATGTCAGAACATCGGGAGACAATGTAGCAGATACAGCGAAAAGTGCAGAAAATGCAGAAAATTCTGATTCTGCTACAGATGAACCAAACATCAATCAACCTGACAAGAGTCCCTCCATTAGAATCCAGAAGATGCACCCCAAGGAGCTGATTATAGGAGATCCAAACAGAGGAGTCACTACAAGATCAAGGGAGATTGAGATTGTCTCCAATTCATGTTTTGTCTCCAAAATTGAGCCCAAGAATGTGAAAGAGGCACTGACTGATGAGTTCTGGATCAATGCTATGCAAGAAGAATTGGAGCAATTCAAAAGGAATGAAGTTTGGGAGCTAGTTCCTAGACCCGAGGGAACTAATGTGATTGGCACCAAGTGGATCTTCAAGAACAAAACCAATGAAGAAGGTGTTATAACCAGAAACAAGGCCAGACTTGTTGCTCAAGGCTACACTCAGATTGAAGGTGTAGACTTTGATGAAACTTTCGCCCCTGTTGCTAGACTTGAGTCCATCAGATTGATACTTGGTGTAGCTTGCATCCTCAAATTCAAGCTGTACCAGATGGATGTGAAGAGCGCATTTCTGAATGGATACCTGAATGAAGAAGCCTATGTGGAGCAGCCAAAGGGATTTGTAGATCCAACTCATCCAGATCATGTATACAGGCTCAAGAAGGCTCTCTATGGATTGAAGCAAGCTCCAAGAGCTTGGTATGAAAGGCTAACAGAGTTCCTTACTCAGCAAGGGTATAGGAAGGGAGGAATTGACAAGACTCTCTTTGTCAAACAAGATGCTGAAAACTTGATGATAGCACAGATATATGTTGATGACATTGTGTTTGGAGGGATGTCGAATGAGATGCTTCGACATTTTGTCCAACAGATGCAATCTGAATTTGAGATGAGTCTTGTTGGAGAGCTGACTTATTTTCTGGGACTCCAAGTGAAGCAGATGGAAGACTCCATATTCCTCTCACAAAGCAAGTATGCAAAGAACATTGTCAAGAAGTTTGGGATGGAAAATGCCAGCCATAAAAGAACACCAGCACCTACTCACTTGAAGCTGTCAAAAGATGAAGCTGGCACCAGTGTTGATCAAAGTCTGTACAGAAGCATGATTGGGAGCTTACTATATTTAACAGCAAGCAGACCTGACATCACCTTTGCAGTAGGTGTTTGTGCAAGATATCAAGCCAATCCCAAGATAAGTCACCTGAATCAAGTAAAGAGAATTCTGAAATATGTAAATGGCACCAGTGACTATGGGATTATGTACTGTCATTGTTCAGGTTCAATGCTGGTTGGGTATTGTGATGCTGATTGGGCTGGAAGTGCAGATGACAGAAAAAGCACTTCTGGTGGATGCTTCTATTTGGGCAACAATCTTATTTCATGGTTCAGCAAGAAGCAGAACTGTGTGTCCCTATCTACTGCAGAAGCAGAGTATATTGCAGCAGGAAGCAGCTGTTCACAACTAGTTTGGATGAAGCAGATGCTTAAGGAGTACAATGTCGAACAAGATGTCATGACATTGTACTGTGACAACTTGAGTGCTATTAATATTTCTAAAAATCCTGTTCAACACAGCAGAACCAAGCACATTGACATTAGACATCACTATATTAGAGATCTTGTTGATGATAAAGTTATCACACTAAAGCATGTTGACACTGAGGAACAAATAGCAGATATTTTCACAAAGGCATTGGATGCAAATCAGTTTGAAAAACTAAGGGGCAAGCTGGGCATTTGTCTGCTAGAGGATTTATAGCAATTACTTTTATCTGAACGTGCTCAAACGTTAATAGCGCGTTCACTACTGGGCCAAAACAAATTCGACCGTTGCTTCACACGTCCCTCTACATTCCTCATTCAAACTCATATTTACGTGGTAATCTCGATTTCATCAGCATTCCCCAACAGCTCTCAGAGATTTACGAAACCACTCCAAAGGCTCTGCTTCTCCATGGCTACCGCACCAAAAGAAACTTCAGCTCCTGGTTCACCCTCTGTACCATCATCTCCTTCATCCACCAAAGCACCATCAAACCAGGAACGACCTGAATTCAATATCCAACCCATACAAATGATTCCTGGTCCAGCCCCTGTTCCTGAAAAACTGGTCCCCAAACGACAACAGGGAGTGAAGACTTCTGAAAACCCTAGCCTTGCAACAAGTCCTAGGGAAGTAGACACGGAGATGGATAAGAAGATCCGCAGTATTGTGAGTAGCATTTTGAAAAATGCTTCTGTCCCTGATGCTGATAAAGATGTTCCAACATCTTCCACCCCAAATGTTTCTGTCCCTGATGCTGATAAAGATGTTCCAACATCTTCCACCCCAAATGCTGAAGTCCTCTCTTCATCCAGTAAAGAGGAATCAACAGAGGAAGAGGATCAAGCCACAGAGGAGACCCCTGCACCAAGGGCACCAGAACCTGCTCCAGGTGACCTCATTGACCTAGAAGAAGTAGAATCTGATGAGGAACCCATTGCCAACAAGTTGGCACCTGGCATTGCAGAAAGATTACAAAGCAGAAAGGGAAAAACCCCCATTACTAGGTCTGGACGAATCAAAACTATGGCACAGAAGAAGAGCACTCCAATCACTCCTACCACATCCAGATGGAGCAAAGTTGCAATCCCTTCCAAGAAGAGGAAAGAAATTTCCTCATCTGATTCTGATGATGATGTCGAACTAGATGTTCCCGACATCAAGCGGGCCAAGAAATCAGGGAAAAAGGTGCCTGGAAATGTCCCTGATGCACCATTGGACAACATCTCATTCCACTCCATTGGCAATGTTGAAAGGTGGAAATTTGTATATCAACGCAGACTTGCCTTAGAAAGAGAACTGGGAAGAGATGCCTTGGATTGCAAGGAGATCATGGACCTCATCAAGGCTGCTGGACTGCTGAAAACTGTCACCAAGTTGGGAGATTGCTATGAAAGTCTAGTCAGGGAATTCATTGTCAACATTCCCTCTGACATAACAAACAGAAAGAGTGATGAGTATCAGAAAGTGTTTGTCAGAGGAAAATGTGTTAGATTCTCCCCTGCTGTAATCAACAAATACCTGGGCAGACCAACTGAAGGAGTGGTGGATATTGCTGCTTCTGAGCATCAAATTGCCAAGGAAATCACTGCCAAACAAGTTCAGCATTGGCCAAAGAAAGGGAAGCTTTCTGCAGGGAAGCTAAGTGTGAAGTATGCAATCCTGCATAGGATTGGCACTGCAAACTGGGTACCCACCAATCATACTTCCACTGTTGCCACAGGTTTGGGTAAATTTCTGTATGCTGTTGGAACCAAGTCCAAATTTAATTTTGGAAACTATATTTTTGATCAAACTGTTAAGCATTCAGAATCCTTTGCTGTCAAATTACCCATTGCCTTCCCAACTGTATTGTGTGGCATTATGTTGAGTCAACATCCCAATATTTTAAACTACACTGACTCTGTGAAGAAGAGAGAATCTGCTCTATCCCTGCATTACAAACTGTTTGAGGGGACACATGTCCCAGACATTGTCTCGACATCAGGGAAAGCTGCTGCTTCAGGTGCTGTGTCCAAGGATGCTTTGATTGCTGAACTCAAGGACACATGCAAGGTGCTGGAAGCAACCATCAAAGCCACCACAGAGAAGAAAATGGAGCTGGAACGCCTGATCAAAAGACTCTCAGACAGTGGCATTGATGATGGTGAAGCAGCTGAGGAAGAAGAAGAAGCAGCTGAGGAAGAAGAAGAAGCAGCTGAGGAAGAGGAAGATGCAGCAGAGGATACAGAATCAGATGATGATGATTCTGAAGCCACCCCATGACCATCAGACCTTTATTTTTTGTTTTTACTTTTACTAGTTATTGGTCTGTAATATTTGCACATTAATTTCATGCATTCTACTTTTGCCAAATTCTGTCTAAAAAGGGGGAGTAATAGTATTATGCATGATTTATGATTTTGAGTAGTAGGATATTATGTATGCATGAGTTATGATTTTGAGGGGGAGTAGTATTTATATGATTTTGAGGGGGAGACTGCTGCTGCTGATGATGATTGATGTAAGCTACTGAAACTAGTAGCTGATAGAAGATGCAGTAAGAGCATGGAGACAGGGGGAGCAGAAAGCTGATGTCACATGAGATGTCTTGACATCCTGGAAAAGACTTGTAGATTTGCAACTTGCAGAATTTTGCTGTCACCACTACAGAGACTGCTGTGCTTGATTACTCTGATAATGAAAGTTGTTGATCCCACTTGCATGACTGCTCGTACCTGCTCAGGAAGTGTCTAAGTATGTTTTAGACAAAATTTGCCAAAGGGGGAGATTGTTAGTGCTTAGCTTTACTGAGTTTTAAAAGATTGGCTAAAATTTTGTTAAAACATAAGCACTTAGACAATGAAGGAAAGCTGGAGTTGCTGCACATGATGTCTAACATTATGTCAAGGAATCAGATCGGGCTGCACAATGCACAAGGCAAGATAAAATGTCAAATGAAGAATTGAAGCTGCAGGATCCACGATGTCGGATACAATGTCCAGGACATCCTGCCCGAAAATACTGGACACATAAATCTGTTATATCTTTAACAGATTAATGTGCAGTTAGCAACAGATTTGGCGATCTATCTTTAGGAACGAATTAAAAGATAATTAAAGTTCGAATTACAAAATTGAATAGTTCGTTCAGGAATTAGAGATTAAAGATAAAAACTAAAAGATCAAACTTTATCTTTTAGATCTTTAAGTGCAGATTTTTCAGGAGAATGATAGATCTTATCCAGCGCAAGTTGTTGCAGCCCAGATACGCACACTGCTATATAAACATGAAGGCTGCACGAGTTTTCTACCAAGTCCGGGATTGAAGAGTTATTTTGTGAGTTTTGGGACTTGAGTGTTTTGTGAGCCACCTTGATGTTACCCTAACATCAAGTGTTGGACCTGAGTGTGTAGAGTTGATCTCTATTGTTCAGAGAGCAATCTCTGGTGTGTCTTTGATTTATTTGTAAACACGGGAGAGTGATTGAGAGGGAGTGAGAGGGGTTCTCATATCTAAGAGTGGCTCTTAGGTAGAGGTTGCACGGGTAGTGGTTAGGTGAGAAGGTTGTAAACAGTGGCTGTTAGATCTTCGAACTAACACTATTTTAGTGGATTTCCTCCCTGGCTTGGTAGCCCCCAGATGTAGGTGACGTTGCACCGAACTGGGTTAACAATTCTCTTGTGTTATTTACTTGTTTAATCTGTTCATACTGTCAAACATCATCTGCATGTTCTGAAGCGTGATGTCGTGACATCCGGTACGACATCTGTCATTGGTATCAGAATTTCATTATCTTATCTTGATAAGATATTATTTAGATTTGATCTCATCTAGTTATTATTTCATCTAGATCCTATCTTATCTAGATTTTATTTTATTTTATTTATGAGTTTGGATTTAAAACAGATTTGTAAGCTCTGGGGCTGAAAAACTATATAACAGCACCAAGGTTCTAGTTTAGGCTCTCTCTCTCTCTTCTCTTTTCTCCTTTTTTCGTTTTTACAATTCCAGTTCTGACTTTTCATTTTAGCAATAAAATTGCGTTCTTCAATCTATAATTTCACTCTCTAGTGATTAATGGAAGGCTAAGTCCCCAGCGTTGTTTTCTCTTGAGGATCAAGCACAATTCTCTTTGAGGTTCTATTATTACTGTTAAATTCTGTTCAATTTTTCCTCTTCACTAATTACTCTGAATTTATTGCTATTAATTCAGGCATGCTTAGTGCTTGATTAATTGTCTCTGCTCTTAATTTACGTTCATGCTTAATGATCGTTTATGAGTAATTGGTGTATGCGTTGCTTAATCACATAATGAATGCATTATGTTAAATTTCACTTAGTAATTTAATTTAGGATTGGATTAAGTGGTTAAACTGATAAAGGATAAATTCTCGCAACCTAGGATAAGAGACTTGCTTGTGAATCAAGGGGAAGCAACGTATTTTAATTCTGATATTTTCTAATTCAATTTTACTCGCTGTTTAATTTACAAAAGCAAACAACCCCCCCCCCCCCCAATTTGTTACTATTTCCTACTATCTGTTATGAACATTTGGTTTATCATTGCTCGTTGGGAAACGACCTAGGATCACTTCCTAGTTACTATATTTTAATATTTATTTGATTCGGGTACGGCCTCGATCAATTACCATGGGCATGTAATCAATTACCAATGTTTTTGAACGTTGAATTTCAAATTTCAAGAGTTACAACTTGTGATAAAACATTTTTGAACTTGTGTAATCGATTACAAAACCAGTGTTTTTAAACGTTGGTTTTTCAAATCTAAACATGAAGAGTCACATCTATTGATGTGTAATCGATTACACTATAATGGTAATCGATTACCAGTGACTGGTTTTGAAAAATAAATTTCCAAGAGTCACGATTTTTTAAAGTGACTAGTTTTTGAGGAATTTGCCAAGAGTCACAACTTTTAAAGTGACTAGTTTTCAAGAGAGTCACAACTTTTAAGTGACTAATTTTCAAAAGAGTCACAACTTTTAAAGTGACTAGTTTTGAAGAAATTGCCAAGAGTCACAACTTTTAACATGGTTTCTTCAAGAGCCATCAAATGGCTATAAATATGCGACCATGGCACGAATTTCATGATATACTGATTACTGAATCATTCTCAACATCTTTCTAAAAGTTTTTGTTCAATACTTGCTTTGTCAAGAAAAGTTCATTGGCCAAAAACTTGTGCTATTATATTATCCTCTCCTCCTCCATTCTTACAGGAATAATTAAGAAAAGTAAAATTTCAATTAGGAATAGTCAATGAAATCTTAATTCAACCCCCCCTTCTTAATATTTCTTAGGCCGCTTGTCCAACATGCATCACTAAAAGAGGAAAACTCTAGATGAGGCTTCATGTTACCAAGCGAGTCGGAGACCCAGCATGACCACAAATCGACCTCTACTCTTTATGGCTCACATAGACCTGGGCATAAGACCTATCTCAATGTGTGTGCAAAGGTGTAGGTGTCATGCGTGCATAGAACAAAAATATTTCTAACTATGAATGTAATAGATAGACAGACACACACCAAACATAATGGCGTAGCAAAGTTTATACACAAATACGGACAAAACACAAGATAAAAGAGAAGAGGGAAAATAAAGAAGAAGTCACGATAAAACATTGCACACTGATTGAATGGCTTAACTCTCTAACAATCCCCAGTGGAGTTGCCATCTGTCGCAACCTACCCATCAACGGGAGGGCGAGGCGAAAAGAAAAAGTGTGTCTTCTCATGAAGAAAATGTGTGGAGTCGCCACCAACGTTTATTCAAGGAAAACATTAGAAAAACCAAAACGAGGTCTGCGAATATTGAAAAGAAGGGTTTAGAAGTTGTTTACGCATGGGTAAGGTATTAGCACCCCACGCGCCCGTCACAAGGGACGACAGCCTTTAATCGAGTGTGCGTAACATGACTTCAGAATTATTTACTTTTCCCTTTTATATTTTTATATTTTTTTGGGATCGACAAGGGTGTTGCCCTTACTCCTACGTATCCTCAGGTGTGATGAGGAATTTAGACATACGTAGTTCTTTAAGTCTGAATGTTTGTTTGTTAAATTGATTTTTATGTTTCTAAAAGATTCATTTTAATTGCGGACAAAAAGTCATTTAAGGTGTTGGACCTTGAAACGGTGTTTTAAATTTTGAAAAACGGAGAGAATCGTTAAGGCGTTAAACCTTGAAACAATGACCTTGAAACGATGTTTTAAATTTTGAAAAACGGAGAGAATCGTTAAGGTGTTGGACCTTGAAACAATCTTTTAAATTTGAAAAATGGAGAGAGTCGTTAAGGCGTTGGACCTTGAAACGATCTCAAGTGATATTTGTTAAAAAGAAATTAGTTATGATTTGGTTTTATCTTGATTTTGTTTATTAACTTTCAATCTTTTTAAAGACAACTTTACAGCACTAGTGATCGGTTAAGATTGAACTTTACAAAAAAAACGAGATCGCCGATGATAGATGGAGAAGATGAATGTGCACATAATAACAAAGGGGACCCCTAAGGATACATAGATCACATCCAATCCTCAAAAAATAAAAACTAACCGACTAGCGCCTCAGTTTCATTTCCTCTTCTTTCTTCTGCTTATTTCTTAATTCTCTCATTTCTCTCCACTTCTAAACCTTGGATGATGCAATCCTATCCCGCAAAGGCATTAGATAGAAGACTCCAAGTAGATTGGGCCAAAGATGCAAGAGAAGGCCCTAGGGTTCTCATGAGCCTCAGGGTAAATTTTGGACCCATGGGCTAAGTATGAGCCCACTTACCATTGTACATATTAGATTAAGGTTTCACTATTTTTGGGCCTTGTATTTAGGGCTCCATAATGTAGGTAGGGTACCCTAGAAATGTAGGATTTTTCAGCCCTTGTATTTTAGGGCACCTAGACTAGTTTTTGTATTAGGGGTAGTTTTGTAATTTCACATGCATTAAGTGAATACTTGAAGTGTGTGTTGAGAAATAAATTTAATTGAATTAGGAGAAGCCCAATCCAATTAAATTTTAGAGGTGGAGGTGAGCATTTGCTTGCTACACCTCATTGCTGTAGAAGCAAGCTTCATCATGAATCAAGATTGATTCAAAGAAGTTTTGATGATGACAAAGGGGATGACAAAAAGCTCAAAAGTCAAGATCAATTCATGATAACAAAGATGATGATCTCAAGAAACAAAGAATGAGTTCAAGATTGAATCAAGAACACTTCAAGGTTCAAAAGGAAATTTGATTTCAAGAATCAAGTTTCAAGATTCAAGTTCCTAGAATCAAAATCAAGATTCAAGACTTGAGATTCAAGAATCAAGAGAAGGCTCAATTAAGATAAGTATTAAAAAGTGTTTTCAAAAACTGAGTAGCACGTGAATTTTTCTCAAATTCTTTTACCAAAGAGTTTTTACTCTCTGGTAATCGATTACCATATTATTGTAATCGATTACCAGTAGCAAAATGGTTTTCAAAAAGCTTTCAACTGAATTTACAATGTTCCAATTGATTTCAAAATGTTGTAATCGATTACAATGATTTGGTAATTGATTACCAGTGTGTTCGAACATTGGAATTCAAATTAAATTGTGAAGAGTCACATCCTTTCACAAAAAAGCTTTGTGTAATCGATTACACTGATTTGGTAATCGATTACCAGTGATAGTTTCTGAGCAAATCAAAAGATGTAACTCTTCAAATAGTTTTTGACTTTTTCAAATTGGTTTTAAAGTTTTTCAAAAGGTTATAACTCTTCTAATGGTTCTCTTGACCAGACATGAAGAGTCTATAAAAGCAAGGCTTTGTTTTGCATTTCAAGATCTATCTTTTCCAATTCATTCTTTACACAAGCAATTTTTCCACATTGATTTTTGAGTCTCTTTGAACTTCTTTTTCTTCTTTATTTGTCAAAAGCTTTCTAAAGTTTTCTGGTTTTCTAAACCTTGAAAATATGTGCTATTCATTCTTTTCATCTCTTCTCCCTTTTCCAAAAAGAATTCGCCAAGGACTAACCGCCTGAATTCTTTTTGTGTCTCTCTTCTCCCTTTTCCAAAAGAACAAAGGACTAACCACCTGAATTCTTTTGTGTCTCCCTTCTCCCTTGTCAAAGAATTCAAAATGACACAGTCTAAGAATTCTTTTGCCTCTTCCCTTTCCCATATACAAAAGATTTAAAAGGGACTAACCACCTGAGAATTCTTTTGTATCCCCATTCACAAAGTTTCAAAGGTTTAACCGCCTGAGAACTTTGTCTTAACACATTGGAGGGTACATCCTTTGTGGTACAAGTAGAGGGTACATCTACTTGGGTTTGACTAAGAACAAGAGAGGGTACATCTCTTGTGGATTAGTTCTAGTGGAGGGTACATCCACTAGGTTGTTCAAAGAGAACAAGGGTGGGTACATCCCTTGTGGATCTTTGCCTGTAAAAGGATTTTTACAAGGTTGGAAAAGAAATCTCAAGGACCACAGGTTCGCTTGGGGACTAGATGTAGGCACGGGTTGTTGCCGAACCAGTATAAAAACTCTTGTGTGTTTGTCTCCTTCTTCCCTACTCTTTTAATTTTCGCTGTGCATTTTAATTTCTGCTTTTACTTTTGGTTAAGTTTCTTTTCTACTCTTTATTTACTTAACAACATAGTAAAAGCCTTAGAAGAGTAAATTTTTAATTAGTAAAGGTTTAGGAATAATTAATTCAACCCCCCCTTCTTTATTATTCTGAGGCCACTCGATCCAACAAGTGGTATCAGAGCAGGTATCTTGTAGAAAGTCTAACCACTTCAAGATTAATGGCCTCTTTAGATTCTTTGTTTTTCAAAAGCATTTTCAGGAATAGGTTATTCCAAGATCATGATGATGACCAAGTCAACTTGTGTCTCATGACAAAATCTCATGAGAACAACAAAGAAGAATCTGTAAGGAAGAAGTGGTACATCGACAGTGGATGTTCCTAGCATATGACAGGAGATGTATCCAAATTTACAACCATTTCCCCCAAGAAAAGTGGACATGTTACATACGGCGACAACAATATCAGTAAAATCTCAAAAGAGGTAACATCTAAGCCATCTCTATGAATTAAGGTATGATTAGTATTTACAGTTAAGTTATTTTTGTGGCAAATAGAAAACAATTGTGGAAATTATTTGATTGTGTTTACAATGTTTAAATAACTATATTTAGTATGTATGATTAATTGAATTTTGTTTGAATTGATTAATGCTTGAATTGCTTATATTTTGTTTCTAAGACGATTAGATTCTGTTAAAAAATTAAAAAATGTTTTGACATGTTAAGATAATTGAATAATTACCATAATATGTGTTGATGATTGTTATTTGATTATGTTAAAATTTATTATGATTAATTAACTATATTTAGTTTAAAGAATTTCAATATACATGATTGATTCTTTTGTCTTTGATATTTGTGTCCAACTAGTTGAAAGTTTGAAAATTAAAATTTGGAAGTTATTGGAAGTTTGAAAATTAAAATTTGGAAGTAGTTGGAAGTTTGAAAATTAAAATTTGGAAGTTATTGGAAGTTTGAAAATTAAAAGTTTGAAAGTTGAAAATGGAAGTTGGAAGTTGAAAAAGGAAGTTACTGGAATTTGAAATTTAAAATTTAAAATTTGAAATTTGAATTTTGAAATTTGAATATTTTTTTTGAAATAGAAATTTTTTGTGCATAGTTAGTTGATTGTTAATTAAATTTAATTAATTTGAAATGTATGATGATTGATTGTGTTTGAGAGTTATTATGATTTTTTTTTATTATATTTAAAGGTTATGTTGATTAAGATAGTGAATATGTATTTTTTATGGGTGCAAAATAGTTTGTTTTAATGTCTTTCTGTTATGTGTTTAAACTTGACTATCTTGTTTACTTATTTGGTACTTAGTGAATTATGTTTTCAAACTTTATTAGTACTTTATTTTCCAAAAGTTTAAAACTTGTTAGTTGCTTTATCTGTTATGGTTCTACTTGGTTATTTTTTATGACTTATGACTTATTTGATACATATGTTTTTATTATGATTTGTGGATGATTTATTATCTTGTTTGATTTTTATAAGTTTTTCTCTCTTGTATGAATACAGTTATTGTATGTTTATCCATTTATGTATGATTTCACATGATTGGATTTTTGTCAAAATTATATTGATATGCTAAAATAATTGAGATAATTAATGAGTTACCATGTATGTTTTCAGAACTAATTTTTGTTACTTAGAATTAAGTTTTGATTCTCTGATAATAGATTTAGATTATAATTATATTTTGTTTTTAAGCCTTGTATTTGACTATGTTTTTATGACATTTGAATACTTAGTATTTCTTTTATTATTTGATTAGCATGACTGAACATGATGATTATATTTACTTGCTCTTGGTTGTTTATGGTTATGAGTTTTAAACTCAATTATTTTGATGATATATGAATAGTGGTATGTACTTTTATTTGGTTATTATGAATGACTTTCTGGATTATATGACATTCTATGAAGTATTATATTTCTAGTCATGGAGGGACTGTTTTATTTCTATAATTGGTGCCTATTTTATACCAATCCTAGTTCTGAAATTTCAATTGAAAATTGGTGTGAAAAAAAGTTCCAAAACTAGAGGTTTCTTTAGTCTTTTTATTTTAGTTTTTTTGCTCTACTCTAGAGCCATTCTAAGTTTCTCTTTGAGTCCTAGCTTGCTTTTATGTGTTTTTCATTGCTTTAATTGTTGAAAAATCCTTCAAAATTTGTCTTGTTAAAACTCTATTGGTTTTGCTTTCACTTCATTTTTTGGTCTTTGGTTATTGCTTGTCTCTTTGTTTCCTTGTTTGTGAGTTTCCATATAGGGAATTGGAAAGGAGGATTGGTGCCATCCCTTGAAGAATTTGAGTCAAGAAGCTAGGGGAAAACCACCTTAAGAGCTATTGGACTAAGAAGCACTCCAAATTGAGTGAATCACCAAAGAGAGAACAACCACCAAAATTGAGGACCTTTTTGTAATTTTGTAATTGACAATTTACTTACTTTAATTGCTTTCAAATTTTGTAACAAAAAGGCCTTTCATTTGAAGTAAGTTGGAAGCCTCCAATAGGCCACCCTACTTCCATTTGTGTGTAATAATTTTAGGCAATTTTCCCTTAGGATAGTGAGTGTTTTGTTGGGAACCTTAAATGTGGTCATCCAAACACTCTTAGGATTCGCCTAGTTTACATTTCTTTCTTACTTTCATAACTTTTTTCCTTTACCTTCCATTGTCAAACCGCCTAGATAGCTTGCCTTTTACTAATTAGTTTTTTCCTTATCTTTCACACCTCTTTTAGCGTTTATTTTGGCTAGTTTCAACCATAGTTTCTTTTACCTTTTGTTTTCAAACCCCTAACAAGAAAAAAACAAAAACTTAGGAACCAACATGAGTCTTCATTTTGTAGAAGCAAGCTTCATGATGTTGAATCAAGATTGATTCAAGTTGTTTTGATGATAACAAAGATGATGACAAAAAGCCCAAGAGAATGATTTCAAGATTGAGTCAAGAACAATTCAAGAATCAAGAGAAGTTTGATTTCAAGATTCAAGAGAAGATGAATTCAAGATTCAAGAGAAGAAATCAAGAAGACTTCACAAGGGAAGTATTGAAAAGATTTTTCAAAAAACAAATGTCATACCCTAATTTCGTCCGGGGACTATTGCTTGATGGCATGCAACCTTTGATTGACCACTTCGAAGTACTTAGCACCCTTTGTTGCACAATATGTGAAGTCCCGAGACACGCCGGAAATCAAAAGAAAGCATGGTTATGCGATCCGTGAAATTCCGTAATGTGGCAAAAACCAAAAGGAAGTATTGTTACGCAATCTATGAGTTTCCGTAACTTCTTCGAAAGCTAAAAAAGAGTAAATATATGATTCATAAGGTTCCGTAGCCTTACGGAAAGAAAATAAGTATCGTTACGAAATTCGTAAAATTTCGTAACGTTACGGAAAAAGAATCACAAAAAAAGAAAAAGGGGTGCATTTAGTAAAAAAAGGGTGTAAATAGCAATCAGGCCCACATGGGCCTTCCAGATTCTCTCTCCAGAAGGCGGTTGCTTCTGAAGGAAGCAACCTGGCTCGCCTGGGCGAGCTGGGTGGCAAGCTCCTCCCCTGTTTTGCTATAAATAAGGGGAGGAATGAAGAGTGAAGGGGTTCAGCCTTCTTGCCACTTCGTATTCTCTTAAAATTGCTGAGGAAAATTGTTTCCGTGAAGAAAATCCAAGCCGAGGCGCTTCCGTAACGTTTCCGTAACGTTTCCGTGGGTAATTACGCGAAGATTTTCAACCGTTCTTCGACATTCATCCTTCGTTCTTCGTTTTCTTCGGTCTTCAACTGGTAAGTACCCCAAACCGAGCTTTTCAATTTATTCTATGTACCCGTGGTGGTCCCCATTTGTTTCATGTACTTTTATTCTCGTTTTCATTTACTTTTCGTACCCCCTTTTGACGTGCTTCAGTCATTTATTTAAGTATCTCTCGCCTAATAAAAAAATAAAATAAATTTTCACCGATCATTTGATTTGTAATATCCGTTAATTTCTGTTAAAATGAATTCTGACCGTTCGGTCGTGCCGTAACCACGTTGGAAATAAAAAAAGAGGTAAAATAATAATATAATAATCAAAAAATACCTTTTAGTAAAATGAAGCGAAAAAATCAATCGGACGTTTTCTCTTTGGGATTTCTCATTCCTAATTGAATTGACTAATAACTAAAGTGAAACTAAGGCTAAAATCAACTCGCCTAGTCAAGCTCGTCCACAAAAAAGTCACTAAAAAGGGTTTGAAAGTTTATTATCTCAGTTTTCCTTACCAAGTAAGTGGATCATTTTTGAGGTCCAACGCCTTAAAATGATCACCTTTCAAGTAAAAAGAATCGCTTGATTCACTATTAAGAAAGAACTACGTAGGTCTGACTTCCTCTTCGATGGAGGGTACGTAGGAGCAAAAGCCCCGCTTTTGTCGACCTCAAAAAATAAAAAGAAGTAAAAGTTAAGGTAACACAATTTCCACAATTCTAAAAAATAGGCTGTTGTCCTTTGAGACAAACGTGAGAGGTGTTAATACCTTCCTCAAACGTAAATACAACTTCCGAACTTAGAATTTTCGTTTTGACCGGTTTCTTTCGGTTTTTTCGACGTTTTCCACAAATAAACGTTGATGGCGACTCCGCGCATCTTTCCTCCTTTGGAAAGCACACCCGTGAGCCTCGCCTCGCACGCCTGCAAAAGGGCATGTTGCGACAGTTGGCGACTCCACTGGGGACCTTTTGTGAGTTAGGCCTATTTTAAGGAATTGTGGAATTGTGAAACTTTGTGTGTGCACTTGTTGAACCGTGTAAAATGTAAATAACTGTTGTCTATTTCGCATTCTTTACACTGCATTCTAAGCACGCACGGGTTTGAGTAAAAAAGAGGCCCTATACCCGGGTTCATGGGAATCTAAGGAGTGGAGGTGAATCTATCATCATGCTAGGTCTCCAACTTGCTTGATAATAGTGAAACCCCGTCTAGAGCTTTCTCTCTTTATAATATGTTGTCGCTGGTATTCCATACCGCCACAATATTATTATTTTGAGTGATGATACCTTTACAAAACAGCCGTGTGAGTTATGAATTGTTGGGGGTAGTGATTAGAGACCCCTAGATATTGTCCTATAGGTTCCCAATTAGGGGTATAGAGCAAACACGCTCTGTGCCATTTGTTCTCATGCATTTCTCTGCAAATAGCACTAAATATAGTTTTGCTAGTAATATTTTGTTTCTTTAGTGTAATGCGTAACCTTTTAATACTTACGTTGAGGTGCCATGATGCCTAAAACGTAGCATTAAAAAGGTGGATCTTTGCAATCTCGTATATGTAAATTACCCCTTTGTTTTGTTTTCTTTCCGTTTCATGCATACGCATTGCATCATTCATATCGGAGTCTTGATCCACCCCTTTTTTAGGTAAATGATGGGGACAAATCAAAACGGAAAAAGATTTTATCAAGTCAAGGTTAAGGGTCTAGATGTCACCAGCCTCAAGGAATTGGGATGATTGATGGGACCTCTCCAAAGGCAAGCCTTCTGCAAAGTGTACGGAAAGATTCTAGATTTGACCGCAGCGGAGGTATTTACGGAAGCTGTTGTATCCCTTGCCCAATACTATGACCAGTCGTTGAGATGCTTCATGTTTGGGGACTTCCAAATAGTACCGACTGTTGAAGAGTTTGAGGAGATATTAGGATGCCCTCTTGGGGGAAGAAAACCGTACCTTTTCTCTAGGTTTCTTCCCTCCTTGAGTAAGATTGCAGCTGTGGTCGGAGATTCGACAAAAGAGTTGGATCGCATGAAGCAAACTCGGAACGGCGTAGTGGGCCTGCCGCGGAAATACTTGGAAGGCAAGGCAAGGGATATGGCAAGCCAAGAGAAGTGGGTCTCGTTTGCGGATATACTAGCTTTGCTGATTTTTGGGGTTGTCCTCTTTTCGAACGTGGACGGCTTGGTGGACTTAGCTGCAATCGATGCTTTCCTTGCCTATCACCAAAGCAAGGAGAGCCCAGTGGTGGCTATCTTGGCGGACTTATTTGATACCTTTGACCGAAGGTGCGAGAAAAACAGCGCATGGACTGTTTGTTGCTTACGCGCTCTCTGTGTGTGGTTGGTTGCGCACCTATTCCAACAAGACATAAGACACCCGTGTCCGCTTCAAAGTTATCGCTCGTGCGTCGAAAAAAGAAGAGTCGATTGGGAATCAATTGGTTTCCTCGATGGAAGGAAGTAAATGAGGGAGTTCTTTTCTCGTGTGGGGACTACCCTAATGTTTAGTTGATAGGGACGAGGGGTTGAATCAACTATAATCCCGCACTTGCCATAAGACAGCTAGGATACCCCATGAGGGGAGCGCCAACAGAAGAGAGTCTCTCGCCTTTCCTTGTGAGAGATTTTGGCGCGCAAAGTCTCAAGGTTATACAAAGAGTCCACAAGGCGTGGAGAAGTCCGTTGAGGAAAGACAAAGAGCTTAGGGGCATCCGTAATGGCGTCATCGGTGGTTATCATGGATGACTAAGAGTTCATACGCGAGGGTTAGATTGGCTCCCCAAGTTGAAAGTTATCAATGAGGAGAACTTTGAAGCTCCGGAGGAAGATGAAGAAGTCCAAGCTCTAAAATTAGAGCTAGGGAAGGCAAGACTCGCCAAAGAAAAGTTCAAGTCATCCGCTACCAACATCTGGAAAGAGTGTGATGCAATCCTACCCCGCAAGGGCATTGGATAGAAAACTCCAAGTAGATTGGGCCAGAGATGCAAGAGAAGGCCCTAGGGTTCTTATGAGCCTTAGGGTAGACTTCGGGCCCATGGGCTAAGTATGAGCCCACTTATCTTTGTAAATATTAGATTAAGGTTTCATTATTTTTGGGCCTTGTATTTAGGGCTCCATAATGTAGGTAGGGTACCCTAGAAATATAGGATTTTTCAGCCCTTGTATTTTAGGGCACCTAGACTAGTTTTTGTATTAGGGGTAGTTTTGTAATTTCACATGCACTAAGTGGATATTTGATGTGTGTGGCTGGAAATAAATTTAATTGAATTGGTAGAAGCCCAATCCAATTAAATTTTAGAGGGGGAGGTGAGCATTTGCTTACTACACCCCATTGCCACATCATATAGTCACACTTTGTGCATGTCCTTCATGCTTTTCATGCCACATGACACCTAAGCACACATAGTGGAGAATCTTGGAATTGATATTGGATTAGTGGGCTGAACCATAACTAAAATTCACTAATCATAATTAGTGAAATTTTGGCTCCAAATTTTGGCTCCACAAATTCAATTTCAAATTCAAGTGAAATTTGAATTTCCCTCCAATTTTGTGTGACACTTAGGCTATAAATAGAGGTCATGTGTGTGCATTTTTTTCAACTTTGATGATTTGAATATTAAACTTCAGATTTCAAAGCTCATTTAGAGCACAAAATTTCGTGCTCTTCTCTCCCTCTCCCTTCATTCATCTCCTTCTTCCTCCAAGCTCTTATCCATGGCCTCCTATGGTGGTGAGCTTCTTCTAGACTCATCTTCTCCTTGAAGTGGCGTCTCCTCTCTCTTTCCCTTTCTCCATTCCGCTGCCATTCATCTTCCAAGAAGCAAAGGAATCCATTGATGAAGAAGATCCTAGGCCTACAAGCTCCAATGGAGCTTGCATCATGTGGTATCAAGAGCATCTTCATCTAGGTGATGTTCTTTTGCTTCCTCTATCTTTTTGTTCGGTGAATTCTCTTTAATTCCTTGTTCTTCATCTTATTCTCCATGTATATCCTCCATTGTCTTGTGGTTTGGTGCTGTTTAGAGTAGATTCAAAAAAAAAATAAACCGATTAAATCTTAGATCTACACTTGTTCTTGCATTTCTATGGTTCAAATTTTGTAGATCTACTCTTGAATCTTGTTTTTGTGTTGATTTTAGGTTCTATCATTTTTCATTCATAATATTCTTGTGCTGAACCTTTAGATCTAAATTTTGTTCCAAAATATTGATTAGAAAAAAAAAACACAAAAATCTAAGTGTAAATCACTTAATCCATGTTGTCTTAGAGTCATGTTTAGTCATAGTAATTGTCACATTATGTTCTAAGTTTGTGTTGAATTTTATTTTGTTGATTGAATTCTAGATACATTTGTTCATGTATTCTTGTCATTCTTAGCCTATCTTTTGAATTTTGAGTCTAATTCATGCATGTTATTTAGTTCATAACATGTTCTAAATCAATTCCTAGAAGTAGTCTTGTTCTTGAACTTTTTTTTTTGCTTTCTAAGTTTCCTACATGATGCCTATGATGAAGTTGAGTTGTGGTGCTGAGTTGTGGCTGGATTTGTGAATCAAAATAAGTCTTAAGCTCTCTTTAATTGTGTTATTCAAGATAATTGAGCATAAGCAAACACAAATTGTAACTATCCAAGCCTTAAGCAACATAAACACTACTCTTGATTTCTAGGCTGAAATCGCTGGTGCTGGCAGCTTGAACATACGAACTTGTATAAATTACTGGGAATTGGTAACTACGTTTTTTGAGCTGAAACTTTTACTGAATTTTCTAGACATCTGGAACAAAATTATAAAAAAAGAATCAAGCGATTTGGATTAAAGAAAAAAATAATAAAAATCTCACAAGTTGGCAGAAAAATCAGTGTCCAGGAAAAAAAAAGAAAAGTGAAAGGAAAGTGTGCTTGTTGTTTTGGCTCAAAATTTGTTCTATAATTGGTGCATATTTTATACCAATCCTAGTTCTGAAATTTCAATTGAACATTATTGTGAAAACAAGTGCCAAAACTAGAGGTTTCTTGAGTCTTTTTTTTTAGAGTTTTTCTACTCTACTCTAGAGCCATTCTAGGTTTCTCTTTGAGTCCTAGCTTGCTTTTTGTGCTTTTCATTGCTTTAATTGTTGAATAATCCTTGGAAATTTGTCTTGTTAAAACTCTATTGGTTTAGCTTTCATTTCATTTTTTTTTTGTCTTTGGTTATTGCTTGTCTCTTTGTTTCCTTGCTTGTGAGTTGCCATATAGGGAATTGGAAAGGAGGATTGGTGCCATATCTTGAAGAATTTGAGTCAAGAAGCAAGGGGCCAACCACCTTAAGAGCTATTGGACTAAGAAGCACTCCAAATTGAGTGAAACACTAAAGAGAGAATAGCCACCACAATTGAGGACTTTTTTCTTTGTAATTTTGTAATTGGCAATTTGCTTTGCTTTCAAATTTTGTAACAAAAAGGCCTTTCATTGGAAGTAAGTTGGGAGCCTCCGCTAGGTCACCCTACTTCCATTTGTGTGTAATAATTTTAGGCAATTTCCCCTTAGGATAGTGAGTGTTTTGTTGGGAACCTTAAATGAGGTCATCCAAACACTCTTAGGATCCGCCTAGTTTGCATTTCTTGCACTTTAATTTCTTGCTTATTTTCATAGCTTATTTCCTTTACCCTCCATTGTCAAACTGTCTAGATAGCTTGCCTTTTACTAATTAGTTTTTACCTTATCTTTCACACCTCTTTTAGTGTTTATTTTGGCTAGTTTCAACCATAGTTTATTTTACCTTTTGTTTTCAAACCCCCAACAAGAAAGAACCATAACTTAGGAACCAACATGAGTCTTCATTCTTCATCTAGTGTTAATGGTGAGGGTTCTACTCCTAAGGACCCCTTGTATAAGATATTAGATGAGTTGAGATCCCTTAAGTTGTGGAAAGAAAAACAAGAGAGAAAAGAAAAAGGTAAAAAAAGAGTGGAAGAAATAAGTCAAGATGAAAGAGAGAAAATAAGAGAGGAAGAAAGAAGAAAAATAATGAAAGAAATGAAAAGAGAAAAACATGTCTCCTATAGTAGTCATAACTCTTGCAAGAGCCTAAGTGAAGAACTTCGTGACTATTATGAAGGAAGGCATAGGTCACAACTTAGACCTCACTCCCATAGGAGAGAAAATGAAAGAAAGCCTCAAGAGGTTAACATTAAACTCCCATACTTCCATGGGAAGGACAATGCAGAGGCTAATTTAGATTGGGAAATAAAGGTAGAGCAACAACTTAAAAGGAAGTCTACTTCAAAATCTTATGGCTCTCACTCTTATCCAAAGAAAGACCAAGGTCAAGGAATCTTAGTGGTGAGACCTTCTAAGCCCAAAGATGATAAGGGGAAGACAATAGAAAAGCAACCCCTTAAGGCTAGTATGCAAGAGAAGACTAGCTCCATGAAGTGCTTTAAATGTCTTAGAAGAGGACACATTACTTCTCAATGCCCCACCAAGAAAACCATGATTATGAGGGGCCAAGACATTTATAGTAGCCAAGATGAGGCTACTACTTCACCTTCCTCTAGTAAAAGTGAAGAAGCAAAAGGGGAAGAATCTAGTGAAGAGATCTACCCCCAAGAAGAAGGACAACCTTTAATGGTTAAGGAGGAGTGTAAGGAGGTAAGTGTCTCCTCCAAGAGGTTAGCTAAGAAGGAAAGACATTTTGAAATAAAGACAAATATTAATGAAATTTCCCTTCTTAGACAACCTCCACATTTTCTCCTTTGTAAAAAGACACTTGTTAGCATTGCCACATCTCTTAGGCTTGAGTTTATTCCTCAAGTAAAGGAGTTGTTGGATGAGGGTTTGGTTCGCAAGAGATTAAATCCTTGTGCTTTGTTGGTGCCCAAAATAGGTATTATTAGGCACCAAATCCCTAAAATAGGTGGTGTGATGAATGCTTTGGGTGGTGCAACACTCTTTTGTAAAATCACTCGTGCACCTCACATCTTCATGATTTGTGCACATAGGGACTCATTAGGTAGGTTTGTTCTTATTTTTAGTTTCAATACAAACTTAGGCACTCATATGGGACACCCTAGGTTTGTCATACTTTTTGGTAGGAATAATCAACATGAAAATACAGAAAAAGGTATGTTCTATTGCTTTACTTTTCTTAATTTTTTATATTGTGATCAAGGGGTTCCCATGAACCCTATGAGAATAAAGGTCATTCCTGAATGGCCCGCTCCACCAAGTGTAAGAAATATTTTGGGCTTCCAAGACTTAGCAAACTTTTACAAAAGGTTTGCCCCATATTTTTCTATACTTGTAGCACCACTCATTGAGTTGGTGAGGAACCATGTTCCTTCATGGGAAGATGCCCAGGAAATGAGTTTTCAGACCTTACCTTACTTCAACATACTAAACACCACTAATACATATGTTTTTGTTCTTTTTACAGGTGTTGAGGAAAAAAGCCCAGAGTTTCAAGAACCTCGGGATTTGAGGTCAAATCCTTTTCAAGGGGGAGGGAATGATGCAATCCTACCCCGCAAGGGCATTGGATAGAAAACTCCAAGTAGATTGGGCCAGAGATGCAAGAGAAGGCCCTAGGGTTCTTATGAGCCTTAGGGTAGACTTCGGGCCCATGGGCTAAGTATGAGCCCACTTATCTTTGTAAATATTAGATTAAGGTTTCATTATTTTTGGGCCTTGTATTTAGGGCTCCATAATGTAGGTAGGGTACCCTAGAAATATAGGATTTTTCAGCCCTTGTATTTTAGGGCACCTAGACTAGTTTTTGTATTAGGGGTAGTTTTGTAATTTCACATGCACTAAGTGGATATTTGATGTGTGTGGCTGGAAATAAATTTAATTGAATTGGTAGAAGCCCAATCCAATTAAATTTTAGAGGGGGAGGTGAGCATTTGCTTACTACACCCCATTGCCACATCATATAGTCACACTTTGTGCATGTCCTTCATGCTTTTCATGCCACATGACACCTAAGCACACATAGTGGAGAATCTTGGAATTGATATTGGATTAGTGGGCTGAACCATAACTAAAATTCACTAATCATAATTAGTGAAATTTTGGCTCCAAAGTTTGGCTCCACAAATTCAATTTCAAATTCAAGTGAAATTTGAATTTCCCTCCAATTTTGTGTGACACTTAGGCTATAAATAGAGGTCATGTGTGTGCATTTTTTTCAACTTTGATGATTTGAATATTAAACTTCAGATTTCAAAGCTCATTTAGAGCACAAAATTTCGTGCTCTTCTCTCCCTCTCCCTTCATTCATCTCCTTCTTCCTCCAAGCTCTTATCCATGGCCTCCTATGGTGGTGAGCTTCTTCTAGACTCATCTTCTCCTTGAAGTGGCGTCTCCTCTCTCTTTCCCTTTCTCCATTCCGCTGCCATTCATCTTCCAAGAAGCAAAGGAATCCATTGATGAAGAAGATCCTAGGCCTACAAGCTCCAATGGAGCTTGCATCAGAGTGCACCGAATTACGAGAGGAAAACGCGGCCACTGCAAAAGCCCTTGAACAAGAAACCAAAAGGGCCCGCAAGGAGGAATATGGCCGAGATAAATTCCGAGGAGCTTTGTGGGGTAGCAACAATGAGCTCAAGCTCCGGAGAGAGGAAAGAGACTGGTCACGGGTGCATGGCATGATCTTAAAAGAAGAGTTAGCTGGTTGCGCAAGATCTAAGAGGAGTTTGGCTCAACACTTGGAAGCCACGGAGCAAAGCATGCTAGCTATCATAGGGCAGTACAAGGAAGAGTTGAACCAGTCTGTGACCCATGAACAAAAGCTAGTAGAGGATTTCGCACAAGTGTACGCCGAAAAGGAAGCAAGAGGGAGGGTGATTGATGCATTGCATCAAGAAGCGACTATGTGGATGGATAGGTTCGCCTTGACCTTGAATGGAAGTCAAGACCTCCCGCGACTACTAGCCAAAGCAAAAGCCATCGCCGAAGTGTGTACAGCCCCTGAGGAAATTCATGGGCTAATCAATTACTGTCAACACATGATAGTTTTGATGGCCCATATAATTAGAAACCATTAGGTTCTGTTGTAACACTTTTGTATAATCTTGGCTAGATGAAAGCTTTGTTCTTTTTATAAAACGAGAAGTTTTGAACTCATCACATTATCTAAAAAACCTTGAGGTGGATCCAAGTGCTCCGATCATTCATTGGCATATTCATGTTTTGGTGGCGTACTCACCGTTGTTTGTTTCTTTAGGGAATTCACCATAACTAAGAAAGCACAAAGGCACCCCTATAACACTCGATCCAGAAAAATGGACAATGAAGAGGGCGTGCAAGAACAGATGAAGGCCGACCTATCGGCCTTAAAAGATCAAATGGCTTCTATCACGGAGGCCATGCTAAAACTCTAGAAAACTATAGAGGATAATGCCACGGCGACCGCCTCCAATGCAGTTAGGGAAGCGGAACCGATGCTATAGCCCGCAATAAACTTGGGCCGAGATAGAAACACAACGGTGTTCGGTCGGAGGTATAGTCCACAAGCTTACCCTTATGGCTTGCCTCCGGACTTCACTCCCCGTGCCGCTCCGGAAGAGTTGAGCCAAGCCCCTACCTTCGAGGGGCAACTTCCCCCTTATGCCGACTACCCCCTACAAGAAGATGATGAAGGAGATGCCCATCTAGGCCCTCTGCTTCCCCTAAAGGATCCGGCCCCCCATGAATTACCCCAACCAAACATAGTCCGCCATGTCCCGTCTTCACCCGCACCCGTAAAAGAATCTGTTCCCTTCGCAGAAGATAAGGGAAAGATTGATTCACTTGAAGAGAGGCTAAGAGTGGTAGAGGGCCTCGGCAATTACCCGTTCTCGAATTTAGTGGACCTATGTCTGGTACCTGACATCGTCATCCCTCCCAAGTTCAAAGTACCGAATTTTGATAAGTATAAAGGGACGACATGTCCAAAAGGGCATCTTCGGATGTATTGCCAAAAGATGGGGGCGTATTCTGCGGACGAAAAGTTGTTGGTGCATTTCTTTCAAGGCAGCTTGGCCGGAGTGGCAGTGGCATGGTATACCAATCTAGAAGCTTCTCAGATCCGGTCATGGAAGGACTTGGCAACTGCCTTCATTAGGCAGTACCAATACAATACGGATATGGCTCCCGATCGGAACCAGCTTCAGAGTATGACCAAGCGAGAACATGAGTCCATTAAAGAATATGCCCAAAGGTGGAGAGATCTCGCAGCCCAAGTCGTCCCGCCCATGACGGAGAGGGAGATGATCACAATTATGGTAGATACATTGCCTACGTTCTACTATGAAAAGCTGATAGGATACATGCCAGCTAACTTCGTGGATCTCGTCTTCGCCGGAGAAAGAATTGAATCCGGACTAAGAAAAGGCAAGTTCGAATATGCCTCCAACGTGCCCCCCAACAACAACAGAAGAGCCCCAGTGGTGGGCGCGAGGAAAAAGGAAGGAGATACCCACGCGGTCACCACCGCCCCAACGTGGATGAAAGCACCCCAAAATATCCAAAGCTCATACCAGCCCAACCCCCCGAATTTTTCAATCCGAGCCGAGAGTTCCCTCCCAACTCAAGTGAAAGGACCACCCGCAGCAGAAAGAACACCGGCCCAACACACAACTCCAGCCACTCCCCGGCCAGTCAATAATACAGCTCCTGGCACGAACTATAATAATGCACGGCGCCCACCCCCGAAAGATGATTTCTCTCCTATTCCCATGGCGTACTCCGAGTTGTGGCCTTCATTATTGGAGAATCATTTAGTGGTGGCTATACCCGGGAAGGTCTTCTGGCCACCATACCCCAAGTGGTACAACCCGGATGCCAAGTGTGTGTACCATAGTGGAGCTCCCGGACACAACATTGACTCCTGCATCCCGTTTAAGTATAAGGTGCAGCACTTAATTAATGCCGGCTGGCTATCATTCCAAGAGGAGGGCCCCAATGTTAAAACTAACCCACTAGCCAGTCATGGAGGGGCTAACGTAAACGCCATCAAAGAGGATGGGCCATCGCGGGCAAAGAGGTTAGAAGAGGTGGCTACTTCTAGACGCTTCATCTACCAATCGCTGCAAGCGGTGTGCATGGTCTCCCATGGCGAAGACGAAAGGGACGAATGTTTGTTTCACCTCGGGGAGTCACACGATATGGAAACCTGTCCCGCGGTGGAAGAATTGCTTCAGCGGCTCATGGACTGGGGGCAGCTCAAAGTGTCCAAAGGAGGGAAGGAAGAACCACAGATTTGCATGCAGTCGAAAGAAAAGAAAGTTCCCCCAACCCCCAAAGCCCTAGTAATATGTTTTACTAGGAAAGGGACCGGCTCCACGCCCATATACCCCCGGACAGCGCCCAAGCCGACGCCGTTTGCATATCAAAGCAATAAGGCCGTTCCGTGGAAGTATACCCCTCCCGCATTTGGAGAAAGAGTTGCAACCGAAGTTGACCCCTTGTCAGCCAAGGTGACCAACATCACCCGCCTCAATGGCGTAACCCGCAGTGGTCGGGTGTTCGCTCCCCCTCACTCGGCGGAATTGCCCTCCAAGGGGAAAGCGCCCATGGTCCAAGAGTCCACAGACATAGCCACCCCTTCAAAAGAAGTGGATCCTCCAATGGCAGAAGGGGCTGAAAAGAAAGAGGGTCTTCAAGGAAAGATAGTGACTTTGGAAGAGGCTCATGAGTTCCTTCGCCTCATCCAACAAAGCGAGTTTAAGGTAGTCGAGCAACTGAATAAAACTCCAGCAAGGATCTCTTTGCTTGAACTACTCATAAACTCCGAGCCTCATTGTGCGCTATTGATAAAGGTCCTCAACGATGCCCATGTAGCACATGATATCTCGGTGGAGGGTTTTGAAGGCATCGTTAATCATATAACCACGAATAATTATATCGCGTTTGCGGAAGAAGAGATTCCCGTTGAGGGGAGAGGACACAACAAGGCTCTACATGTGTCGGTGAGATGTATGGACCATGTCGTTGCGAAGGTACTTATCGACAATGGATTGAGTTTAAATGTGATGCCGAAGACCACCTTGGAAAAGCTTCCTTTTAGTGCGTCACGTTTAAAACCAAGTTAGATGGTGGTACGAGCCTTTGATGGTACTCGGCGGGAAGTGATGGGGGAAATCGACATTCCCATTCAGATAGGCCCCCACACTTGCAATGTGGTGTTTCAAGTGATGGACATAAATCCCACCTATAGCTGTCTCTTGGGGAGACCTTGGATTCATGCGCTGGGAGTGGTCCCTTCGACACTTCACCAAAAATTGAAGTTCACGGTGGGTGGACTTTTAGTGTTAGTGTCGGGTGAAGAGGATATGTTGGTGAGCTGCCCCTCCTCCGCACCATACGTAGAAGCGGCGGAAGAATCATTGGAAACGGCTTTCCAATCCTTCGAGGTGGTGAGCTGCGCCTCTGTGGAACCAAGTCTGTTGCTACCTTCTCTCTCCAATGCGGCCATAATGGTGGCACGGGTAATGCTCAAGCATGGATATGAGCCCGGAATGGGTCTAGGCAAGGATGGCCTCAGGAATGTCGACGTAGTCGATATTAGGGGAAATCCGTACAAGTATGGATTGGGGTATGAACCCGGCATGCCGGGAAGTAGGAATGCGCCGTCAAGATTCCGGGCGGATAGGGCATGGCCCGGCCGTGTTAGCCAATGTTTCACCAGTGCCGGAATCATGTTCGACGAAGAGGTGGCAGCAATCGGAGAGGAGTGCCCTTAAGACCCGCCAAGTTTCGTGCGGCCATGCCATCCCGATTCCCAAGTGGGGAACTGGCGCGTGATAAGCCAGTCAGAGGTCTATACCGCTGATTCAATGTAATTAGAGGCTATAGTTTCCTTTCTCTCTTGTTTTTTTGAAACCTACCTTATTAAATAAACAAAGAGATCTTGTTTCATCTGTTCTTGCAGTCCCACCTTTTCTCATATTATTTTGCATGCTTTTGTTTCTTTTGTCTTGATTGGTATAGATGTGAGGGTCGATTCTTTGAGGATCCTAAAGACGAGGGTTTGACGATCGATTTCGACCGAGATGTAAGCCAAATGATGAACGAAGAAGAGGAAGAGGACGTCCTTTCACCAGAGTTGGAGAGGTTGATCGCTCAGGAAGAACGCGAAACGAAGCCTCACCAAGTAGGAACCAGTATGACCTCACCTATCCGCCAAGGCTTGATAACCCTTCTTGAAGAGTATCAAGACGTCTTTGCGTGGTCATACCAAGACATGCCCGGTCTGGACTCCGACATTGTGCAGCATAATTGCCATTGGATCCTGGGTCTTCCCCAGTTAAGCAAAAGTTACGAAGGATGATGCCCGAGATGTCTTTAAAAATCAAAGAAGAAGTAAGAAAGCAGTTCGATGCGGGTTTCTTAGTTGTAGCTCGATACCCGGAGTGGGTGGCCAACATTGTCCCGGTCCTGAAAAAGGACGGCAAGGTGCGAATGTGTGTAGACTATCGGGACTTAAACCGAGCCAGTCCTAAAGACAATTTCCCTCTGCCGCACATTGATATATTGGTAGATAATACAGCAAAGTCTTCCCTTTTCTCGTTTATGGACGGTTTCTCAGGGTATAATCAAATAAAGATGGCACCCGAAGATGTCGAGAAGACCACTTTCGTCACCCTATGGGGAACGTTCTGCTATAAAGTGATAGCCTTCGGGCTAAAAAATGCTGGGGCAACCTATCAGCGTGCCATGGTGGCATTGTTCCATGACATGATGCATAAGGAAATAGTGGTCTACGTAGATGACATGATTGCCAAATCTCAGACTGAGGACGAACACCTCGTCAATCTGCGTAAGCTATTCAAAAGGTTGCGGAAATACCAATTGAAGCTAAACCCAACCAAGTGTACCTTCGGGGTAAAGTCGGGGAAGTTGCTGGGATTTATCGTAAGTCAGAAAGGGATAGAGATAGATCCCGAGAAAGTGAAGGCCATTATTGGAATGCCGGAACCACGCACGGAGAAGCGGGTTCGAGGTTTCTGGGGCAGGTAGAATTATATCGCGAGATTTATCTCACAACTCACGCCTACATGTGAGCCCATTTTCAAGCTTTTACGTAAGAACCAGGCGGTCCTGTGGAACAACGACTGTCAAGAGGCCTTCGAGAAGATCAAACAGAGTCTCGCAAACCCCCCGGTGCTCATGCCACCTGTAACAGGAAGACCTATTTTCCTGTACATGACTGTGTTGGACGAGTCTATGGGGTGCATGTTGGGTCAGCACGATGATTTTGGGAAAAAGGAACAAGCCATTTACTATCTAAGCAAGAAGTTTACCTCATGTGAGATGAATTACTCAATGCTGGAAAGGACGTGTTGTGCTCTGGTATGGGCATCACATCGGCTTAGGCAGTACATGCTCAGCCATACCACGTGGCTTATTTCCAAAATGGATCCCATGAAATACATCTTTGAGAAACCGGCCCTCACGGGATGAATCGCTAGGTGGCAGGTACTACTATCTAAATTTGATGTCGTGTACGTCACCCAAAAGGCAGTAAAGGGAAGCGCGTTGGCAGATTATTTGGCCTAGCAACCCCTCCAGGATTATCGGCCGATGCACCCTGAGTTCCCAGATGAAGATATCATGGCCCTGTTTGAAGAAAAGTGGACGCACGAGGACATTGACAAATGGATTGTTTGCTTTGATGGGGCATCTAATGCTTTGGGTCATGGAGTAGGGGCAGTCCTTGTATCCTCGGATGATCAGTGTATTCCTGTCACGGCCAGGCTAGGTTTCGATTGTACCAACAATATGGCTGAATATGAAGCATGCGCTCTTGGGATTCAAGCGGCCATTGATTTTGATGTAAAGCTGCTCAAAGTGTACGGAGACTCGGCTTTGGTGATACGCCAGTTGAAAGGAGAATGGGAAACTAGGGATCCGAAGTTGATACCCTATCAAACTCACATCTTGAAGTTAGCCGAGTTCTTTGACGACATTTCTTTCCATCACATACCTCAAGAAGAGAATCAAATGGCCGATGCATTAGCCACCCTGGCATCCATGTTTCAACTTGCCCCACACGGGGATCTGCCGTACATCGAATTCAGATCTCAGGGCAGGCCAGCATATTGTTGTGCGATAGAGGAAGAGCGGGATGGGAAACCGTGGTACTTCAATATCAAGCAATATGTTGAGAACAAAGAATATCCACCAGAGATTTCCGACAATGACAAAAGAACGTTAAGGAGATTGGCTACTGATTTCTTTGTAAGTGGTACCATCCTGTACAAACGAAACCACGACATGACCCTTCTACGATGCGTAGACGCCAAAGAAGCAAACTTCATGATTGAGGAAATCCACGAGGGTTCATTTGGAACACATGCCAATGGGCATGCTATGGCCAGGAAGATCCTTAGGGCCGGTTATTACTGGCTCACTATGGAGAGCGATTGTTGCGCCCATGTAAGGAAGTGTCATAAATGTCAGGCATACGCGGACAATGTCAATGTTCCGCCACATCCTCTGAATGTTATGTCCGCCCCTTGGCCCTTTTCCATGTGGGGAATAGATGTCATTGGGGCCATCGAACCCAAAGCGTCGAATGGTCACCGCTTCATTCTTGTGGCAATAGATTACTTCACCAAATGGGTCGAAGCGGCTTCTTATACTAATGCCACAAGAAGTGTGGTGGTCAGATTCATAAAGAGGGAGCTGATTTGTCGATACGGACTCCGTAGGAAGATCATTACTGACAATGGCACCAATCTGAACAACAAAACGATGCAAGAAATGTGTGAGGATTTCAAGATCTAGCATCATAATTCCACCCCTTATCGGCCAAAGATGAATGGGGCTGTAGAGGCCGCGAATAAAAATATTAAGAAGATTGTTCAGAAGATGACAATGTCATAAAAAGATTGGCATGAGATGTTGCCTTTCGCCCTGCACGGATATAGAACCTCGGTACGAACTTCTACTAGGGCAACGCCGTATTCCTTGGTTTACGGGATAGAAGCAGTACTCCCATTTGAGGTAGAGGTTCCTTCTCAGAGGATAATAGCGGAATCAGGCCTAAAAGAGTCAGAATGGGCTCAAGCACGCTACGACCAACTCAACCTTATTGAAGGTAAGCGTTTGACAACCATGAGCCATGGGCGCCTATATCAACAAAGGATAAAGAACGCGTTCGATAAGAAGGTGTGCCCGCGCAAGTTCAACGAGGGGGACCTTGTGCTGAAAAAGATGTCCCACGCTGTTAAGGATAATCGAGGCAAGTGAGCCCCGAATTATAAAGGACCTTTCATTGTGAAAAGGGCTTTTTCTGGGGGTGCTCTGATACTCACCAACATGGATGGCGAGGAGCTACCCTGGCCCGTGAACTCCGATGTCGTTAAGCGATATTACGCTTGAAGTCTGGGGCAATTGAGAGGACCATTGCATGTTCTTTTACTTCTGAATTTTTGTTCTTCTTGGTTTCCTCCAGGGATTCCCTTTCACTGTAATTGTCTCGTTTCTTTAAAAGAAGAGGAGATGGGTGAGGCTTCAGTCCTCCCTCTGGTTTTAAACCTTGTGTTAGTTTATAATCACCTGAGCCCTCTTCGCTCGGTTCATGGGGTTGATCCCATGTTTTACTAAAGTGAAATAAAATCTAGTGCGAATCAAAACTCCGACATCTATCATGGGTGGAATGGATGAATGCATGAAGAAATACATATGACACAGATGCAATTTACGAATACGGGAGCCCGAGAAATTGTCTCCTTCTTAGATACAACATCTAGGGGTAGCAAAGTGCCCCAATGTATGTATTTAAAATGGTGACACGGACCCTTCGTTGGTTTATTTACAGAGGGGATCAAGACAGAACCCATGTGCGATGCATATGCGAAAGGCGCAACACGGGAATGTACATAGTACGACAATATTCACAAACAAATATAAGCAAAAGGGTACATGACACTTATGCATGGCAGTGTGAAAAATGGCACGTAACGTGTTTGCTCCGTGCCCCTATTTAAAGGACCTATAAGGGAGAGAACTAACTAGGCATTTAGTGATAACCCCCAAGGTAGTCATATCTCTTTTGATAGTTTCTAGAGGTATCATTCTCTTCAAAGAACATATTGCAGCAGTAGGGACTACTAGCAACAATAAGTTTTCAAAGAGAAAAGCTCTAGATGAGGGTTCACTGTAATCAAGCAAGTCGGAGACCTAGCATGATCACAGATTCACCTCCGCTCCTTATGTTCCCATGAACCCGGGTATAGGGCCCTTTTTCACTCACAGTGTGTGCAAATAGTGTTGGTGTTTGTGTGCATCAAATGAATAAATATTTACCTCATGCATACATTTTAAAATGCACTAAAAGCAACAAAGAGTTTATATACACAAGAACATAATGAAGGGAAACCAACAAAGGGATAAGTCACGGTAAAACATTGCACAAGATTAAATGGCCTAACTCTCTAAAAACAGTCCCCAGTGGAGTCGCCAACTGTCGCAACCTACCCTTCGGCGGGAGGGCGACGCGTGACTCGCGGGATGCGTGTTCCACGAAAGGAATACGCGCGGAGTCACCACCAACGTTTATTTGAGGAAAACGTCGGAAAAACCGGAAAAGACGTGATCTACGAACTTTTTAGTGAAAGGTTAGGGAGTTGTATTTACGCACGGGGAAGGTATTAGCACCCCACACGTCCGTCCCAAGGGACGGCAGCCTTTAATCGAATGTGCAAACGTGACTTTAATTTTTTATGTCCCCTTTTTATATCTTTATATCCTTTATACCCCTTTTTTATATTTTTCTCTTTTTGTGGTCGACAAGGGTGTTCCCTTTGCTCCTACATATTCCTCAATTTGCGATGAGGAAATCAGACCTACGTAGTTCTTTCTTATCAAGTGATTCTTTTTTTACTTAAGAGGTGATCATTTTAAGGCGTTGGACCTTGAAAAATGATCCATTTACTTAGTAAGAAATTTAAATGATAAAATTCAAAACCTATTTTTGTGGACGAGCTTGACAAGGCGAGTTGATTTTAGCCTCAGTTTCACCTTAGTTATTAGTCAATTCGATTAAGAATGAGAAAACCCAAAGAGAAAACGTCCGATTGATTTTCCACTTTATTTTACTAAAAGACATTTTTTTTATTATTATATTATTATTTTACCTCTTTTTGATTTCCAACGTGGTTACGGCACGACCGAACGGTCAGAATTTATTTTAACCGAAGTTAACGGATAATACAATTCAAACGATCGGTGGAAATTTATTTTATTTTTAAGTTAAGCGAGAAATGACTTAAGTAAAATGGCTTAAGCACGTAAAAAGGGGGTATAAAAAGTAAATGAAATGAGAATAAAAATACACGAAACACAATGTGGACCACCATGGGTACATAGAATGAATCGAAAAGCTTGGTTCGAGGTACTTACCCGTTGAAGATCGAAGAACGATGAAGAACGAATGAAGAACGTCGAAGAACGGTTGAAACCTTTGCGAAATTCTTCACGGAAAACGTTACGGAAACGTTTCGGAAGCGCCTCGGCTTAGATTTTCTTCACAGAAACAATTTTTCCAAGCAAATTCGAAAGAGAGAGAAGTGCCTAAGGGGCTGAACCCTTTTCTTCTTCACTTCCTCCCCTATTTATAGCAAAATAGGGGAGATCCTTGCCGCCCAGCTCGCCCAGGGGAGCTCAGCTCGCCCAGGCGAGCCAAGTTGCTTCCTCCAGATGCAACAGCCTTCTGGAGGAATATTCTGGAGGGCCCAAGTGGGCCTGGGTGCTATTTGCACCCCCCATTTTTACTAAGTACACCCCCTCTGCTTTTTTTTTTGTGATTCTTTTTTCGTAAAGTTACGAAAACTTATGAATTTCGTAACGATACTTGTTTTCTTTCCGTAATGTTTACGGAACCTTGCGGATTACATAATCATCCCCTTTTTGACTTACGGAATGTTACGGAACCTCACTAATTATGCAACGATGCTTCCATTTGATTTTCGGTGTGTCACGGAAACTTTACAGATTGTGCACCAATATTTTCTTTTGTTTTTTTTTTCGGCATGTCCCGGAATTTCACAAATTGCCTAATGATGGGTGCCAAGCACCTTACAAGGACCAAAGAAAAGTCGCATGTCATCAAGCAAAGGTCCCCGGACGAAATTAGGGTATGACAGTAATCGATTACCAGTGACTGTTTTCGAAAAATTCATTTTCAAAAGTCACATTTCTTCAAGTAACTTGTTTCTGAAGATTCTTTCAAAAGTCATAACTTTTTAAGTAATTAGTTTTAAAGGAATTGCCAAGAGTTACAAGTTTTGACTTCAGTCATCAAGAAACTATAAATATGTGACCTTGGCATGAAACATATTCATTCATCTCAATCATCTTTCAATATTTTCTTTCATCTCTTTCAACAGTTTTTCTGTTTCATCTTCTCTTCATCTTTATAAAAACTTTTGTTCAAAACTTTCTCTTTCAAGAAAAGTTCTTTGTTCAAAAAATTGTGCTATTCATTGTTTCCTCCTGAATAGTTCTTTGTTCAAGAAAAGTTCTTTCAAGAAAAGTTCTCTTTCAAAGGACTAACCGCTTGAGAATTCTTTTGTTTCCTCCTTCACAAAGTTTTGAAGGACTAACCGCCTGAGAACTTTGTCTTAACACATTAGAGGGTACATCCTTTTTTGTACAAGTAGAGGGTACATCTACTTGGGTTGTTGTAACTGAGAACAAGAGAGGGTACATCTCTTGTGGATCAATTCTAGTGGAGGGTACATCCATTAGGTTGTTCAAAGAGAACAAGGGAGGATACATCCCTTGTGGATCTTTGCTTGTAAAAGGATTTTTACAAGGTTGAAAAGAAATCTCAAGGACCGCAGGTCTCTTGGGGACTGGATGCAGGCACGGGTTGTTGCCAAACCAGTATAAATCTCTTTTGTTTGTCTTCTTCTTCCCTACACTCTTTTAATTTCCGCTGTGCACTTTAATTATTGCTTTTACTTTTGGTAATATTAAGAATGATAGATTTTTAATTAGTAAAAGTTCGTTAATAATTAATTCAACCCCCCACCCCTTCTTAATTATTCCGAGGCCACTTGATCCAATAGGAACCATGTTCCTTCATGGGAAGATGCCCAGGAAATGGGTTTTCAGACCTTGCCTTACTTCAAACCAAACACCACTAATATATATGCTTTTGTTCTTTTTACAGGTGTTGAGGAAAAAAGCCCATAGTTTCAAGAACCTCAGGATTTAAGGTCAAATCCTTTTCAAGGGGAAGGGAATGATGCAATCCTACCCTGCAAGGGCATTGGATAGAAGACTCCAAGTAGACTGGGCCAGAGATGCAAGAGAAGGCCCTAGGGTTCTCATGAGCCTTAGGGTAGATTTCGGGCCAATGGGCTAAGTATGAGTCCACTTATCTTTGTACATATTAGATTAAGGTTTCATTATTTTTGGGCCTTGTATTTAGGGCTCCATAATATGGGTAGGGTACCCTAGAAATGTAGGATTTTTCAGCCCTTGTATTTTAGGGCTCCTAGACTAGTTTTTGTATTAGGGGTAGTTTTGTAATTTCATATGCATTAAGTGAATATTTGATGTGTGTTGAGAAATAAATTTAATTGAATTGGGAGAAGCCCAATCTAATTAAATTTTAGAGGGGGAGGTGAGCATTTGCTTGCTACACCCCATTGCCACATCATATAGTCACACTTTGTGCATGTCCTTCATGCTTTACATGCCTCATGACACCTAAGCACACTTAGTGGAGAATCTTGGACTTGATCTTGGATTAGTGGCCTGAACCATAGCTAAAATTCACTAATCATAATTAGTGAAATTTTGGCTCCAAAATTTGGCTCCACAAATTCAATTTCAAATTCAAGTGAAATTTGAATAGAAATTTCCCTCCAATTTTGTGTGACACGGCTATAAATAGAGGTCATGTGTGTGTATTTTTTTAACTTTGATCATTTGAGAATTGAACTTCAAAGTTCAGACCTCTTTTGAGGCACAAAATTTTGTGATCCTTCTCTCCCTCTCCCTCCATTCATCTTCTCCTACCTTCAAGCTTTTATCCATGGCTTCCTATGGTGGTGAGCTTCTTCTAGACTCATCTTCTTCTTGAAGTGGGGTCTCCTCCCAACTCTTCTTTTTCTCCATTTTGCTGCCATTAAAATTCAAGAAGAAAAGGACTCCATTGATGAAGAAGGTCCAAGGCCTACAAACTCCACATGGAGCTACATCATTGGAACCCCTTAAAACACCCCTAGGACGCCTATTTATAGGCAAAGGATCACTTTGGGGCAGTTGCAGTTCGCCCAGGCGAGCTGAAACTTAGTGCTGAAGCAATGAGCTTGCCCAAGTGAGTTGGAGCTCACCCAAGTGAGTTTTTTTCTTCACCATGAAGCTATTTGGTGGCCTAGGCGAGCCAGAGGCTAGCCTAGGCGAGCTAGGGTCCAAGAAAACCAAGGAAAATACCCTTTTGTTGCTTTTTTTGGTATTTTTCGCATTCTTGATCAAAACACTAAATGATCATCTATTTCACATTGTAACTAGAGTTCAACACCATAAGTCGAGTAGTAAGGATCAAAAGATCAATGAACGATAGTCCCCAGACGAAATTAGGGTATGACAGTGATCATGTATTCTTGAGAGTCACTCTATGGACTAGGGTTGGTCGAGCATTGAAATCTCGAAAACTCACACCTCATTTACAAATTCTCAAAAGAGTCGATCATGTGCCATACCAAATTTCATTAAACTCGTCTCTTTCTAACCTTCACAATGTCTTTCATGCATCTCAACTCCGTAAGTATATCCATGATCCATCTCATGTGATCGAATTGGATGACATACAAGTGAAGGAGAACTTGACATATGAAACATTACCTTTGAGGATCTAGGATAGGCAAACAAAGCATCTAAGAGGGAAGGAGATTCCATTGGTCTAGGTGATCTATGGGGGTGCATCAGGAGAAGACGCCATGTGGGAACTAGAGAGTCAGATGTGAGAAGCCTATCCAGCCTAGTTTGAGTCAGGTAAATTTTAGGGATGAAATTTCTAAAAAGGGTAGGAGAGTTGTAACGCCCTAAAATTTT
Source organism: Glycine max (assembly GCF_000004515.6). Taxonomy (NCBI): domain Eukaryota; kingdom Viridiplantae; phylum Streptophyta; class Magnoliopsida; order Fabales; family Fabaceae; genus Glycine; species Glycine max. The sequence goes on from NC_038256.2 coordinate 13,986,956, forward strand.
GCTAACTGTAAATCGATGTTTAAATGTATTTATTGTATTATTTGATTATATGATTGAATTGGATTAGTTGAGGTATAGTGTGAATTAGCCATGTGTGATTTGCTTGATGTGGAAGTTTTTGTTATTTGATTATTTACCTAAATTGAAATTATGAGATTTCAAATTTTACCTAAACTTGTTCCGGTAAAACCGTGATCCTAGATTCATTAACCATTGGATCACCTTCAAATTTGTACTATAGGTTTCTAACAGAAGTCTTCAAGTTTTAGCCGTTGGGATTTGAAAAATCATTGATTTTGTCATCTCTCTTAGCGTGAGAATCGCGCTAAGTGCAATTCCAACCCGAGAGGGAATTGTGTTAAGTGTGAATTGTCGCGCTTAGCGCAAGAGGAATTGCGCTTAGCACGAATTGTCATACTTAGTGAAAATCCCAACCTGAGAGAGGTTTGCGCTTAGCACGAAATTTCACGCTTAGTGTGAAAAGTGCATTCTTGCATAGCAAGACAAGTTTGCTAAGCGAGATCTGCAGATTATAAATATGTTCTTTAGCATGAAAAATACAATTTCACACCTCTTCCTCTCAAAACTTCATCAAAACCACCCTAGAAACTCCTCCTCCACCACCCACAACCACCAGTGGCCACCACGAGCCGCCGTTGCTTGTCGTTGAACCACCACACGAAGAGGAATGTTTTTATCGAAGCGGAATCCTAAAAATCCACCTTAAGGATTCAGTGGAGAACAAGCTCTCAATCCTTTCTTTTATAGCTTCTATGAGGTAATCCCTCCTTGAAAATAAGATGTTGTAAAAGTTATCTTTTTACAAAATTGATGTTATTTTTGGGACCATCGCTGAAACCTAGCCACATTGACATGATCAAAATTTCAAAATGATGTCTCTTTGTAGTAGAACCCGAAACACCCATTGGCCCATTTTTTTTTACAAGGGTAATTGATAACTGTTAAATATGAGTTATTTTTTTATAATTAAAATAACCTTAAAAATATTTATTTAACAGTTATTTATGGTTAATTGTTAAGAATTGATGTTTTTCCTATTTATGGCTTGCAAATATGAAAAGGAGGGATTAAAAGCCAAAAAGATGCAAAAAATAACAAAAATATGAAAAAGGAAGATTTTGGAATCAGGCTCAGCCCAAGACGTGCTCAGCGCGCAACACGAAAACACGCATTGACGCTAAGCGAGAAAGGGTGCGCTAAGCGTGAATATAGGCACCCGCGCTAAGCGAGCAATGCAGGCTTAGCATGAATTCAGGCACCCACGTTAAGCGAGCAACACAGGCTTAGCGCGAATACAGGCACCCACGCTAAGCGAGCAACGCAGGCTTAGTGTTCGCGGCTGGCAAGTGCACCGGATCACATAAGTAGTATAAAACGGTAAGAATTGAGTATCGAACTCTCAAGGAACTTGTGTTATCTGGCAAGCTATTTCGATAAATAGGCGTCTGGTATGAAAATATAACTGTGGTTATGGACAGGTATTTAAACTATCTAGGCAAAAAGAAAAAAATCACGCAAGAGAAATACTGGGTAAAAACAAGTAGAGAAAGCGTTGGTCTTCCTCATAGGTTCCTAATGCTAAAAAGGATGTTCTCTATTTAACAATGCTCATGCGTTCCTATGTTGTCTCCTGGATTGCTAGACCCCGATTCCTCATGATAGCCTAGCCTAGTCCTGATCAAGCCTCGTCCACAGATCTCTCTTGTAAGACTAAATTCAACCAAGACCGCATTAAGACACACATACACAACTAAGTTCTTGTACCCTAATCCCTCGTGATAGCACAACGACTTAGTCTCGTACTACCGAGGACTTTAGAATCAGACCAGTTCCCACTGTTGAATGACCCTAACAAAGCATGCATCTACGTGATCAGGGTAAAAGCACACTGGAATGAAAAGCAGATAGCACAGAGAACACATAAAACATCATTACATAGATAGAAATATATTTACATCAGGTACCTACAGGGAAGATCCAACAGAGGATTTAGCTTTCCATAGTCCGAAAACCTCCTTTACAACAAAGAGAAGAACAAGATGAAAGACTGCAAAAACACAGGTGGTGAGGATGTCTCCTTCACCTCTAGGATCTAACAATCACTCACAAACTCATCTCAAGTTCTCAGAACGGCTTTCGCTTCGAACTCGCATCTCTGCAGATCTTCACACAACAAAATCTCTCAGAACTCTTTGGAACTTGAACCTTTCTCTCTCTAGAACATCCTAAACATGCAAAAGCTTCAAGCCAGGGCCAGATTCTCGTGCATGCATAGGCTTCTTCAAGAAAAACTCCAAACTCCCTTTGCAAATCTGATTTCAGGCTTAAATAGGAGGTCTTGTTCATGCACGTATGGACTGCTTAGCGCACGTTAGTGATTTTTGGCGTAGCGCGCTTCTCTCACTTAGCAGATGAGCTGAAGCGGTGCGCTTGATGACCTGGAGCGGTGCGCTTAGCAAACTTGACAACTCATCTTCTTCTGGATTATTCCTCGCGCTTAGCCACTGAATGTCGTGCTTAATGAATGCTCGCTAAGCCAGCATATTGGCTTAGCAAGAAGGTGAAAACGACATTTTTGCCAATTTGCCTAATTAACCTGAAATTGAGAGAAATTGATTATTAAAAACACAAAACAAAAGTATAAAATATCTATTACCTATATTTAACAAAAAGTACTTATAATATTACTAAACAACTATAAATTGGAGAAGTTTGATACAATATACACAGGTTTTATACACAAAAGTTAGTCATATTCATTGACTAACAACTCCCCCAAATTTACAGTTTTGCTTGTCCTCAAGCAAAAGAGAACAGCTAACTTGTCCTCAAGTGATAAAACATGCAGTGATTATGTACAGGGGTGTATGCATCAAAATTTATTAATTACATGATGAGAAAGATGAAGCAATGTGTACCTATCACTTGTTTTCACAGAATATGTAGCCAGACAAAGAGGAGAACAAAATGTGAACTATATAGTTGGATGAAGTTAATCATAAGACAAATATCAAGGAAAGTAGCTCAAACCACTATCTCACGGCTACTGTTTCACTCAAGCACAAGTGTTTAAGCTATTCATTGATAACAACTAACAGGAGGTCCAATCATTGCATTTCATCTCATGCCATCAAGTCAGAAATGTATAAATAGAATCAGAAGGACTTTCTCAGGCTTGTAGTGAGGCTTGGCTACAAAAATTCATTGGTTTTTCTAGGATTCAAAGGTTTAGATTCTAAGAGAGCACAAGTCCTAGACTAATCCCAATGATCTTTTCTTGTTTTGTAAAAAAATATCCTTCTCACTATTCCCCCCCCCCCCCCCTTTTTTTAATTTGCTTTTGACCTTATTGTAACAGCACAACTTTTTTTTCTTTCTTCTTCTTTTCTTTTTAACATACAACTTATTTGTTGTATATGTTGATGCTTAACCTTTTTCTTTTCATTCTTTTCAACTTTTCTCCCCCAAATTTAGAGTAAATTTGCCTTGAACCATATGCTCTCCTAGAATCTAAACAAGGTATCAGGAGATAATTATTTAAGTTCAGGGTTCAATTCATGACAAAATCATTCAGCCTATACAAGGAGCAAAGGATGCAATTATCATTCAAGGTAAGCTTTTTGGTCACAAGGCTTGTGTATGTACAATCATGGCCTTCATCATGTCCTTATTTATACATTTCATTCTAAAATTCAGAGATTCATGCAAAGATTATTGCTCACAGCTAGTCGTTCACTCGAAGTTTAAGGTCACACTCTCACCGGTTTTTGGTTCAAGCTTTTCTTTCACAATCAATCTGTCTACTGACTAACAATTCTAAATGCAAGTTCACATTCTTGTACTTTCTTTGTTCGACATGCACATTTGCTCAACTTCATGAAAGGAAACACAAATCTCATCTTAAGCATGCATTCAATTTAAAACAAAGTCATACACCCATTTTCATAAGTCAATAAAAGTGCTTCCCTACCATGTCATCAAAACAAGTTAAACTGTTCAAAATGCTTCAGGAAGAGCAAACCAACTATTTATAAATAAAACTAGCAGTGTATATAAATATAAGGGAAATATTGTACGAAAACCATAATTATAATAATAACCCAAAAAGCAAAAAGTGACATTAAGAATCAACAATGTCAAAAGTGTTTAAAATGGGGAATCGGTGAGAGCAACAACTTCTCCAAATGATGAATTAGAAAGATCAGCAATTCCTCCAATTGGGGAAATAGGAGGGTCAACTGTTTCTTCAACTGGGGAATCAGGAGAGGCAGCCGCTTCATCTGATGATGCGTCAGAAATTGTAGAAGCAAGCTTCATGATGATGAATCAAGTTGATTCAAGTAGTTTTGATGATAACAAAGATGATGACAAAAAGCCCAATAGAATGATTTCAAGATTGAGTCAACAAGTTTCAAGAATCAAGAGAAGTTTGATTTCAAGATTCAAGAGAAGATGAATTCAAGATTCAAGAGAAGAATTCAAGAAGACTTCACAAGGGAAGTATTGAAAAGATTTTTCAAAAAACAAACATAGCACAGTTTTGTTTTTCAAAAGAGTTTTTCCCAAAATTTTCTAAGTTACCAGAGTTTTTACTCTCTGGTAATTGATTACCAGTTTCTTGTAATCGATTACTAGTGGCAAAGTTTGATTTCAAAAGCTTTCAACTGAATTTGCAACATTCCAATTGATTTCAAAATGGTGTAATCGATTACGAGATATTGGTAATCGATTACCAGTGTATCTAAACGTTGAAATTTAAAATCGATTGTGAAGAGTCATATCCTTTCATAAAAAGCTTTGTGTAATCGATTACATGGTTTTGGTAATCGATTACCAGTGACAAGTTTTGAATAAAAATCAAGAGATATAACTCTTCCAATGGTTATCATCTTTTTCTAAAGGTTATAACTCTTCTAATGGTTTTCTTGACCAGACATAAAGACTCTATAAAAGCAAGACCTTGACTTGAATTTCAATAATAATTATTACAACTTTTACACACAACTTTTTGATAACCTTTTGATATCTTCTTCTTCTTCCTTTGCCAAAATCTTTCTAAGTTTTATGGTTTCCAAACCTTGTTCTTTCACAGCAAACAAAAGTGTGCTATATCTTTTCATTCTCTTCTCCCTTTTCCAAAAGAACGAAGGACTAACCGCCTGAATTCTTTTGTGTCTCTCTTCTCCCTTTGCCAAAAAGAATTCAACAAGGACTAACCGCCTGAATTCTTTTTGTGTCTCTCTTCTCCCTTTTCCAAAAGAACAAAGGACTAACCGCCTGAATTCTTTTTGTGTCTCTCTTATCCCTTTTCCAAAAGAACAAAGGACTAACCGCCTGAATTCTTTTGTGTCTCCCTTCTCCCTTTTCAAAGAATTCAAAAAGACATAGTCTGACAATTCTTTTGATTCTTCCCTTTCCCTTAAACAAAAGATTTCAAAGGACTAACCGCCTGAGATATCTTTTGTTTCCCCTTCACAAAGTTTCAAAGGACTAACCGCCTGAGAACTTTGTCTTAACACATTGGAGGGTACATCCTTTGTGGTACAAGTAGAGGGTACATCTACTTGGGTTGTTGTAACTAAGAACAAGACAGGGTACATCTCTTGTGGATCAGTTCAAGTGGAGGGTACATCCACTTGGTTGTTCAAAGAGAAAAAGGGAGGGTACATCCCTTGTGGATCTTTGCTTGTAAAGGTTTTTGCAAGGTTGAAAAGAAATCTCAAGGACCGCAGGTCGCTTGGGGACTGGATGTAGGCACGGGTTGTTGCCGAACGAGTATAAAACTCTTGTGTTTGTTTTCTTCTTCCCTACACTCTTTAATTTCCACTGTGCACTTTAATTATCGCTTTTACTTTTGGTTAAGTTTCTTTTTCTGTTCTTTACTTTCTTAACATTATAGTAAAAGCCTAATTGAATTTAGTAACATTAAGAAGGATAGATTTTTAATTAGTAAAGGTTCATTAATAATTAATTCAACCCTCCCCCCTCCCTTCTTAATTATTCTAAGGCCACTTGATACAACAGAAATGACAATCAGAGGAGGAGATGGCGGAACTGCTTCAAGCTCAAGTGAAGAAGGTGGATTCACCACTGGAGATTGTGGGTCAGTTGGCTCTGAATTGACCTGCATAGGTGTGGGCTCAGGAGGAGCAGCCTCATTGGGTCTCACCAATGGAAGTTGAGCTTCAGGCCAGGCTACTTGCTCAAGAAAATGCTCCATAGATATGATTGGCCTATTGTGAGCCAACTCTTGCAGGTTGTGCATGATAATGAACTGTCCTCAGAATAAGCTTTGTAGCATAGGAACTAAACGTCATGTCCTCCAGTTATTGACGGAGGAGATGGAGCGGATGACAAAGGGATGTCCTCAGCTCTAGCTCTTTTTCTTGGTTCCATCTTCAACTAAAAAGAACTCATAATTCCTTAGACCAAAATCGTTCAAGTTAAACAACAACAATAAAGGCTAAAATTAACAATAGGCGCTTAGCGGGATATAGGTCGCTCAGTGCACCCTGAGAAATATAACATGTCAGCTTAGCTGAAGCTAAGCTCGCTTAGGCTAAAAGTTGTCGTGATGAAATGCACTTAGCTCAGGTAAACTTGGCTTAGCGCAAGGCTTACAACACAAAATTTGGTTGAGATACCTGGGCTTAGCGATTCAGCCTCGCTTAGCCACAGGTAGTTTAGCAAGAGGATGAGTGTTCATCCTCAAAAGATGAACTCGCTTAGCGTAGTAAGTGCGCTAAGCGAGTTGGGTGCTAAGCACTCAAGACTCGTGGCTTAGCGTATGAACAGAGATGCGCTTAGCGCGAGGCTTGCGCTTAGCAAAAGGACTGTTTTTCAGAAAAATGTTTTCTATGTTATTTTTTAGTCATTTTTCCAAGAAATTGAAACCTTTATGTTAAACATTCAAAGATTGGTTGATATACTCATATGTACAGATTACATAGCAAGTTCCAAATGATCAAATGCATGAAAAACAAACACAACAAAAATTAAAACTGGGTTGCCTCCCAGAAAGCGCTTTTTTAACGTCATTAGCTTGATGCTTTTACCTCTCTGGGCAATCTCATGTTTTGGTTCTCACCTTCAGAACCTCTTGACCTTCTCCCATTACCTGCAAGCAAACATTGTGTTCTGGAGCAGGCTTGTCTTCCACAAATAAGTCAAAATCAATTTTCTGGTCTTCAAAACCTAACTCCAGCTTTCTCTTCCCCATGTCAACTATGTAGCTTGCAGTCAACATGAACGGCCTTCCCAAGATTACAGGGATGTCAATATCTTCAGATATATCCATGACCACAAAGTCTGCTAGGAAGATAAAATGCTTTACCTATAGAAGCAAAGCTTCATGGTGAATCAAAGGTGATTCAAAGGTGTTTTGATGATAACAATGATGATAACAAAAGATGATGACAAAGGTGATGACAAAAAGCTCAAAGATCAATTGAAGAACAACTCAAGTAAATCAAAGATCAATCAAGAACAATTCAAGAGTTCAAGATAAGAATTAAGAAGAATTCAAGACTCAAGAAGAAAGTATAGAGACAAGAATCAAGATTCAAGGTTCAAGATCTCAAGAATCAAGATCAAGATTCAAGAATGAAGAGAAGACTCAATCAAGATAAGTATTAAAAAGTTTTTGAAAACTTTGAGTAGCACATGAGTTTTTGACAAAACCTTTTACCAAAGAGTTTTTACTCTCTGGTAATCGATTACCAGATTGTTGTAATCGATTACCAGTAGCAAAATTGTTTTGAAAAATTTTTCAAATTGAATTTACAATGTTCCAATTATTTTCAAAAAGTTGTAATCGATTACAATGTTTTGGTAATCAATTACCAGTGCCTTTGAATGTTGAAATTCAAATTCAAATGTGAAGAGTCACATCCTTTCACACAAAAGCTTTGTGTAATCGATTACACTAATTTGGTAATCGATTACTAGTGACTATTTCTGAATAAATCAAAAGATGTAACTCTTCAAAAGGTTTTTGACTTTTTCAAATTGGTTTTAAGTTTTTTTCTAAAAGTTATAACTCTTCTAAATGGTTGTCTTGACCAGACATGAAGAGTCTATAAAAGCAAGACATTGTTTTGCATTTCAAGTATCTTGAATACTTTTCCAGTCAATCCTTTACAAGCCTTGAATCTCTTTGAACTTCTTCTTCTTCTTTGTACCAAAAGCTTTCTGAAGTTTTCTGGTTTTCCAAACCTTGAAAACTTGTGCTATTCATCTTTTCATTCTCTTCTCCCTTTGCCAAAAAGAATTCGCCAAGGACTAACCGCCTGAATTCTTTTTGTGTCTCTCATCTCCCTTGTCAAAGAATTCAAAATGACACAGTCTAAGAATTCTTTTGATTCTTCCCATTCCCTAGTACAAAAGTATTCAAAGGACTAATCGCCTGAGAATTCTTTTGTATCCCCATTCACAAAGTATCAAAGGTTTAACAGCCTGAGATCTTTGTCTCAACACATTGGAGGGTACATCCTTTGTGGTACAAGTAGAGGGTACATCTACTTGAGTTTGACTGAGAACAAGAGAGGGTACATCTCTTGTGGATCAGTTCTAGTGGATGGTACATCCACTAGGTTCAAAGAGAACAAGGGAGGGTACATCCCTTGTGGATCTTTGCTTGCAAAAGGATTTTTACAAGGTTGAAAGAAATCTCAAGGACCGCAGGTTGCTTGGGGACTGGATGTAGGCACGGGTTGTTGCCGAACCAGTATAAAAACTCTCGTGTGTTTGTTTCCTTCTTCCCTACTCTTTTACTTTCCGCTGCGCATTTAATTTCCGCTTTTACTTTCTGTTAAGTTTCTCTTCTACTCCTCATTCTCTTAACAATTTAGTAAAATCCTTAGAAGAGTAATTTTAAATTAGTAAAGGTTTAGGAATAATTAATTTAACCCCCCTTCTTAATTATTTTGAGGCCACTCGATCCAACATTACCCTGACCAACACGTCTTCAATCACTCCATAGGGCTTGGGAATGGAGCGGTCGGCTAATTGCAAAGTCATTCGAGTAGGCATAATCTCCAACTCTCTTAGTCTTCTGCACATGGAGAGTGGCATCAAATTAATGCTGGCTCCCAGATCAATCAGAGCCTTTCCCACATTGACTTCTCCTATTGAACAAGGAATGGTTACACTCCCAAGATCTTTGTGCTTAGGTGGAAGGATCTTTTGGATTACAACACTACAATTTCCTTCCACTATGATGTTTTCCTGATGAATGTACCTGTGCTTCCTTGTCAACATATCTTTCAAAAATTTAGAGTAGAGTGGCATCTGCTACAGAGCTTCGCCAAAGGGCATAGTTATTTCCAGTTTCCTGAAAATATCCAAAAACCTTGCCAAATGACGATCTTTTTCTTTCTTGGAAGGCACCACGGGATATGGTACTTCCACATTTTCTACCACAGCCTTTCCACTTCTACTCTTCTCTGCAACCTTATTTTTTTCATTTTCTATTTCTTTTTCTCTTTCTTTTTCTTTTTCTTGGTCCTCCATCTCTTTATTCTAGACCATTATTTTCTTCCCTTTTCCTGATTCTCTTTACCCTTCACATCATTTTTCTTAACCTCAACACCTTTCTTTTCACCCCTTTGCTCCTTGTCTACCACATTTTCTTTATCCTCAGCTTCCACAAACCTTTTACTTTTGGTCATCACAGCTTTACACTCCTCCTTAGGATTATTTTCTGTATTTGCTCCAAAGTTGTTTGATGACTTGTCGGCTAGATTGTGATGGGGAATTTCATGTGTCTCCCCCACGGTTTAGGAGACATGTACATGATCAGTTTGGGGTTGCTGGCTCTCAATGGGTATAGGAGTGGAGTTATTGACATTCTTATCGGGAGTGTACGTCACATTGGGTGGCGTATAGTTGAGAGGCAAGTCATATGGCGGGAAGGCATGCTTGTTTTAACTTTGCGCATAATGGGGGCTGCCCGTACTTCCCAAATCTTTGCCTACCATAGCTGAGGTTGGATGATTCATTTGGTTGAGGCCCGATGGGGACTTCGGGTTCACCTTAGCAACAATGCTGGTAGCGGCAACTACAACCGCATTGGCTTCCATTATCTTCTTCATGCTCATCATGGCCTCCATCATTGCGGCCATTTGCTCTTTCATGGCCTCCATGTCGGCCTTCATCTTCTCTTGTACCTCCTCTACTTCACCCATTACTCTAGCTCAGTTGAGGTTCGGTGAGGGCACCGTAAAGCATGTTTTTTTTTCTTTTTTATAACAACGATTAAGTTTTTCTTTTTCAAGGAAAGAATGCAATGAGCAATGCAACCAATGAATAACATGGATGTATGCGAATGATGCACAGTTGAAGTATTGCGAATTTTATGCAGGATATGAGGTTGAATCAATTTAGATTTTCAACATGGTCCAATGACATCTTCGTCAAGTTGAAACTGGAAGTAACAAGGACATTAACAGTCCTAAATGTGTTTGGCAGTAGACAAAGCAGCGATGTAACCCGATCCATCTTCTGCCCCAATTTTTTGCAAGATGGTTACTTCTATGCTTCAACTTGATTTGATGAACTTTTCCGTAAAAGCACGAGCTTGGTTCAACCCCATAACCCAGGAAATGGCAATTTTGATCGCCAATACTTCATCAACATTTCATAGGGATGAAAGACTCGAGAATACGCATGCTATGCATGGAAAATGTAATTATGAGATTGAGATGCTCGAAGAGACATCCTTTCTTAATTAACCATGCATTAGGTACCATGCTCAATCATTTTGTTTTGTTGTTTGTGTTTTTTTTTAATTTTAGAAATGGGTTTATGATCCCAACATGGTTGGCTCATGGTACCTAACACATGCAACTAAGAATGCATCATGAATTTTCATGCTTCCTTTTTTGTTTTTGTCTTCCAGGGGAAAACGCAAGGGTCACGCATGAGCAAACATGAAAACAATTAGTATGCAATTTGTAGATCAAAAAAGTTTGTTGAACACATATGCATGATGATGCAATGACTCATGCAAAATGCGATGCTGGAATATGATAACGAACAAATGTAGGAACGATATGTTAATTATGATGCTGAAGAGATGTTTACGCGATGCATGATATGAATGCATTTACGGACACGAGAGCCCGGAAAATCATCCCTCCTTACTTGCGCATTTGGGGGCACAGCGCCCCATGTGTGTAGTTAAGAGGACGATATGGATCTTCCGACTTCCCACGACAAAAGATGAGACCCACATACAACGCATGTGTGATGGTATGATGCAGATGCGCATGCATGAAACGGAAATAAAACAACACAAATGGGTAATTTACACATACGAGACTTCAGAGATCCAATTTTAATGCTACATTTAGGGCATGATGGTGCCTCAACGTAGTATTAAAAAGGTTATGCATTACTCTGAAGAAACCAAACATCACTAGCAAAACTATAAACTAGTGCTATTTATCAAAAGATGCATGAGAACAAATGGCACGGAGCATGTTTGCTCTTTGCCCCTATTTGGGAACCTATAGGACAATATCTAGGGGCCTCTAATAACTACTCCCCAACAATTCATAACGCACACGGCTATTTTCTAGAGGTATCATCACTCAAGATAATAATATTGTGGCGGTATGCAATACCAGCGACAACACATTATAAAGAGAGAAAGCTCTAGACGAGGTTTCACTATTATCAAGCAAGTCGGAGACCTAGCATGATGATAGATTCACCTCCACTCCTTAAATTCCCATGAACCCGGGTGTAGGGCCCCTTTTTTACTCAAACCCGTGGGTGCTTAGAATGCAGTGTAAAGAATGCGAAATAGACAACAGTTATTTACATTTTACACAGTTCGAAAAAGGCACACACAAAGTTTCACAATTCCACAATTCTTTAAAATAGGCCTAACTCACAAAAAGTCCCCAGTGGAGTCGCCAACTGTCGCAACGTACCCTTCGCGGGCGAGCGAGGGCGAGGCTCACGGGTGCGCTTTCCAAAGGAGGAAAGATGCGCAGAGTCACCACCAACGTTTATTTGTGGAAACGTCAGGAAAACCGAAGGAAACCGGTCAAAATGAAAATTCTAAGTTCGGGAGTTGTATTTATGCTTGAGGAAGGTATTAGCACCTCTCACGTTTTTCTCAAAGGACAACAGCCTATTTTTTAGAATTGTGGAAATTGTGTTACCTTAACTTTATTTCTTTTTATTTTTTGAGGTCGACAAAAGCGGGGCTCTTGCTTCTACGTACCCTCCATCGAAGAGGAAATCAGACCTACGTAGTTCTTTTTTATGCGTGAATCAAGTGATTCTTTTACTTTGAAAGGTGATCATTTTAAGGCGTTGGACCTTAAAAATGATCCATTTTACTTGTAAGAAACTGAAATGATAAACTTTCAAAAACCTATTTTTGTGGACGAGCTTGACTAGGCGAGTTTGATTTTAGCCTTAGTTTCACTTTAGTTATTAGTCAATTTCAATTAAGAATGAGAAATCCCAAAGAGAAAACGTCCGATTGATTTTTCGCTTTATTTTATTTTATTAAAAGACATTTTTTGATTATTATATTATTATTTTACCTCTTTTTTTGATTTCCAACGTGGTTACGGCACGACTGAACGGTTGGAATTCATTTTCACCGAAATTAACGGATGATACAATTCAAACGATCGGTGGAAATTTATTTTATTTTTAGATTAGGCGAGAAATGACTTAAATAAATGGCTTAAGCACGTCAAAAGGGGGTATAAAAAGCAAATGAAAACGAGAATAAAAATACATGAAACAAAATGTGGACCACCATGGGTACATAGAATGAATTGAAAAGCTCGGTTTGAGGTACTTACCCGTTGAAGACTGAAGAAAACGAAGAACGAACGATGAATGTTGAAGAACGGTCGAGAATCTTCGCGTAATTACTCACGGAAACATTACGGAAGCGCCTCGGCTTGGATTTTCTTCATGGAAACAATTTTCCTCAACAATTTCGAGAGAGGGAGAAGTGCCAAGAAGCCTGAACCTTTTCTTCTTCACTCATCCCCCTATTTATAACAAAATAGGGGAGGAGCTTGCCACCCAGCTCGCCCAGGCGAGCAAGGTTGCTTCCTCCAGAAGCAACAGCCTTCTGGAGGAAGGATCTGGAAGGCCCAAGTGGGCCAGATTGCTATTTGTACCCCCCCCTTTTTACTAAATGCACCCCCTTCTATTTTTTTGGTAATTCTTTTTCCGTAACGTTATGAAACTTCACGAATTTCGTAACGATACTTATTTTTCTTCCGCAAGGTTACGAATCCTCACGGATTATGTATTTACTCTTTTTTTAGCTTTCGAAGAAGTTACGGAAACTTACGGATTGCGCAAAAACACCTCTTTTCGATTTCCGCCACATTACGGAATTTCACGGATTGCGCAAGCCTGCTTCCTTTTGATTTCTGACACGTCTCGGGACTTCATTCATTGTGCAACAAAGGACGCCAAGTGTCTCGAAGCGGCCAATCAAAGGTTGTATATCATCAAATAATAATCCCCGGACGAAATTAGGGTATGACAGTTGCCCCTCTTTACTTACCTCTCATCGGAGATAAGAGGAAAGCAAAGATAGGACACTGATTTCGTCCGTCCTGCCCTTTCCGTGATGACGACTCTCGTCTCTACTCCTTCTTTTTTCTTCTGCACAAAACAAAATATAAACAACAACCAGAACAACGAATATAATATACATATACACATATACACATATTTGGCGAAGGAACCGATCCGGAAAACAACAGAAGAACGTGTTTCCCAGTCACCAGAGGCTTCGCGCTTGATAATGGAGGACACATGAACAGCGCTAGACAATGACATTCATGGGGCTCCGAAAAAAGGTGGAGAATGGAGGATTGTCTTGAGGGTCCGCACTTAGGCAATCATGAAACACAGCTCCAAACTCGAAAGTGGAGGACACATGAACAGTGCTAGGCAATAACATTCATGGGGCTCCGAAAAATGGGGGAGAATGGAGGATTGCCTTGAGGGTCCGCACTTAGGCAATCATGAAACACAGCTCCAAACTTGAAGGTGGAGGACACATGAACAGCGCTAGGCGATAACATTCATGGGGCTCCGAAAAAGGGGGAGAATGGAGGATTGCCTTGAGGGTCCGCACTTAGGCAATCATGCAACACAGCTCCAAACTCAAAGGTGGAGGACACATGAATAGCGCTAGGCAATAACATTCATGGGGCTCCGAAAAAGGTGGAGAATGGAGGATTGCCTTGAGGGTCCGCACTTAGGCAATCATGAAACATAGCTCCAAACTCGAACCGAAAAAGGGAAAGAATGGAGGATTGCCTTGAGGGTCCGCACTTAGGCAATCATGCAACTTAGCTCCAAACTTGAAGGTGGAGGACACATGAACAGCGCTAGGCAATAACATTCATGGGGCTCCGAAAAAGGTGGAGAATGGAGGATTTCCTTGAGGGTCCGCACTTAGGCAATCATGAAACTTAGCTCCAAAATCGAAGGTGGAGGATACATGAACAGCGCTAGGCAATAACATTCATGGGGCTCCGAAAAAGGTGGAGAATGGAGGATTGCCTTGAGGGTCCGCACTTAGGCAATCATGAAACTTAGCTCCAAACTCGAAGGTGGAGAACACATGAACAGCGCTAGGCAATAACATTCATGGGGCTCCGAAAAAGGGGAGAATGGAGGATTGCCTTGAGGGTCCGCACTTAGGCAATCATGAAACTTAGCTCCAAACTCGAACCGAAAAAGGGGGAGAATGGAGGATTGCCTTGAGGGTCCGCACTTAGGCAATCATGAAACTTAGCTCCAAACTCGAAGGTGGAGGACACATGAACGCAATTCATGGGCTCCGAAAAAGATTGGCAGGACCGAACGGTCCATCGGGTTTTTCCACCTAAAAGATAACATGCTTTTTGCAAAGAAAAATAAATCATTCGCGAGAGCACCACATCTTAGAGAAACAATATACTTGTGCCAAGGGTAATCTTCCTTGTAACCGAGAATGAAGGGTAGGATGTCAACTTTTAGCTTTCAAATGAACATGCAAGGGAAACATCGGGCTAAGCTGAAAATAAATCACTCATAGTGTATAAAACTCACAAGGCAAGTGTTTTATCCTATTCCCAAACCATAACTGCACCATGACTTCATTTTGCACACGATTTCCTATCGAATCAAAGATCAAACGTACGATCATGGACCAATAGGATTTTCTCGAGGATAGTGTTTTTTGGAGAGGAAGCTGGGTGTTTCGGTCTTTTCCTCTTTGTTCATGTGAGGTGGGATATTGCCAGTCAAGAATGATTCTGAGTGGCAATCTGAAGGGAAGAGACACCAAAAATGGGTTTTCCTTTGCCGACAGTCACTTACCTTGCCGAAAATTTATCTGGTCTGAAGATCTTCCGTTCTCTTTCTTTCATTGATCGAGAATTGCTTCTTTTCCCTTTTTACTTCCTTTCGATCTTTGATCGGGAATCCTTCCTTTTCTTTCTTTTTTTCCTTTTCTTTATTTTCATCTTTTTCTTTTTCTTTCTTTCCATTTCTTCCTTTTCTTTCTTTTTACTTCTCCTTCCCCATCCCTTTCTTTGGGAAATCGGGTTTTAGCATTCTATTCGCTCTCCCTTGAGGAGATTCCGTTGTCCTTTGCTTCGAGGGAAGGAATGAGGATTCCTTTTTTACAGGCCAAGGTTCAAAAAGGTCTAAGGTTGTGTTTCAATGGGGTCTTTTATCGTGGAAACCCAATCTTGATATCTGGGGCGAAACAAATTTGGGTGTCAAGGTGTCAATTTCGGGCCAAACTTCCATATTATTCCATAAGGCACGCGTGACAATGATGATTTGAAAACAACGTGCAAAATTAGTCATGGCTACAGCCAGGTGGGCCCTCAAGCATCCCGTTTATGGAATTGTGACACTACGGTTGGGAATTTACCCAGGCAGACCCAACGTTTCCAAGTTATGTTCTTTCATCAGTTCAATGCATTCATCCATTCTTATCTCGGTTTATTCCGGAAAATAAACTCTTAGCATCAGTCCCTTGTTTCCAGAAGATGCGTTTGCTCTTTACGAATGATTTATACTTCTTAACTATAACATGTCGACCTTCGCGGTCTTTCTTTCTCTTTACTTTTTGTTTTATTTTTATATATGTTCACTAAAACTATACACCTGTGGTCCTTTATGAGGAAAACCTTTCTTTGTACATCTATATTTTTATACATGACAAACTTTTTCTGTACACGCATTAGAACTCTTCTCTTTACGTCACACGGTCTATATACAAACCCTATTTACATTCAAAGTTTTTTCATTTTTCCCAACACACACTTATGGTTCATACAAAAGTTTCTTCATATACACTCGTTGCTCACACACACAAGAATTCCTTTCCACGCATCATTTACCCACAAGAATCCTTCTATACAGATTTTCCTTTTACATACATGTATAAATAAAAACCTTTTTCTTTTCTTTATGAACGTGACTTTTATTCACAACGCTTCTTTCTTTTTATTAGGATTTTTGGTTCATTTTATTTTTAGGACGACGTTCCTAAATGAAAAAACTCTACACGGTTCCGGAATTTCAACAAACATTATTGACAACAATGAAACAAGTACCGACGTAACAACTCAAACGACATGTATGTACAAAAAAAAAAAGTCAATCAACATGAAACAAACGTTAGTCCCTCAGTTAAACAAAAGATAGCATACAAATGATAAATGATGGAACATACGAATTTGGGGATCCCACGGTCATGTGGCTCCGCATGCCCCCGGACTCTTGGGTCACGGTAACAAAAAGTGGGGTGGTCGACAAAAGCAGGGCTTTTGCTCCTACGTATCCTCAATTTGTGATGAGGAACTCAGACCTACGTAGTTCTTGACAACTGTGAGACTAAAAATAGTCTCGGTGTTTTCTTCACCAAAATGTGAACATGCTCTAGTAAAGAGACAAAACTTCCAACTGATCAGAGCAACATATGCTTTTTGGATGAAAGACAATGTGTCTATCGAGGAAGGAGAGTATGCGATGAAATTTTCTCATAACCGTAAATGAGATTTTGGGTGTTAGCATTTCGTTTCTAAACGACCATTTAGAGGAAACACGGGGTCCAACAAAGATAGGAAAAAATAACTCAAAGTGTATCAGTCTCACACAGGTAAGTGTTTTATCCTAATTTCGAACCATAGATAGGTCATGACTTGATTTCGCAAATCATTTCCTATCAAATCAAAGATTACATGCATGACCATGGATCAATAGGACTTATTTTGGGAATGGTTTTTAGGTGGGGAATTTGGCTTTGAGTGTTTTTGCCTTCTCCTTTTCTGTTTTTGTTTAGTGCGGGGCGAGAAAGTCGCTAGCGCACAGGATTTGGGCTGGCAATCAAAGGGAGAGGACCACTTTAGGTCGTGGTTTCCTTTTTCTTGGTTTTTTGACTTGGTGACAATTTTGTATTGTTTAGATATTGTCTGGTCCAAAGACCTTTCTATACATTTCTTCCGTTTTCTTCCGATCCTTGATCGAGAATTTTTTCTTTCTTTCTTTCTTTCTTTTTTTTTTTTTGCTTTCTCCCACTCTTTCATTGGGAATTTTCTTTCTGTTTTGTGTCTTCTCCCTTTCTTGGATTGGGAATTTTCTTTTCTTTTTGTGTCTTCTCCCTTTCTTGGATTGGGAATTTTCCTTCTCTTTGTGTTTTCTTCCGAGGGCAAGGATTGACATTCTCACCCTGGGTCAAAGTTTATGATAAGTTGGGATTTTGGCTCAAGGCTTGTAGAACGGCTGGTCATGATATATGTCAGGGTTTGGCCAGCGTTTCGGGGATAAAGGGGATGTCCCACATTATTTCCATGATATACATGCAACAATGATGATTAGGAAATTTTATGCAAAATTGGTCATGCATGCACCCATGTGGACACTCAAGCATCAAGTTTTTATGGCCATGTGACACTAGGGCTCAGGATTCATTTTCCCTACTTAAGTCAACCTAATGTTTCCAAAATATGTTTTTTATCAACTCATGCATTCATCCGAGTCCATTTTGGGCGTTCGGGAAAATTTTCATAGCATTCACCCTTCAGGTGTATACACATTTTTTTCAAAAACTGGTTACGATCAATGAACTTTTCAAAGAAAAGTTGGAAGTTGTCTCTTTCAAAAGCATGTTGGTCTTTTAGCTAGACAACTTTTTATTATTATTATCTTTTTATTATTTTTCTTTCTATTTTTTTTCTTCTTATTCTTTTCTTGCTCGCTCTCTCTTTTTTTATGAGGTATTTTGCTACCTAAACATATGTATATTTTTGTAAAGTATTTTGCTATATACATGTGTGTCCCAGGTATCTTGCTACCTAAACATACATATATATGTTTTGTGAGATATTTTTGCTATATACATGCATATCCAAGGTATCTTTCTACCTAAACATACATATATATATTTTGTGAGGTATGACTACCTTCCGAGCTTGTGCTTGTTTTATTTAAATTCCTAGGATCATGAGCAACTAGGTGTGTCCTGCTATGACTTGAGAAACAAAGGTGATCAAATAACAAGCAGAGATTTAAAAGGTACTAGGTTGCCTCCTAGTAGCGCTTCTTTAACGTCTTGAGCTGGACGCGTCATGGCTTGTCGGTCACAGACCTAGTACTTTCCTTACCTTTGACTTTGGACTTGGTCGCCTATTGGTCGGCCATGAGTCGTAAGCAACACTCTAACCTTTTTGTGGATGAGCTGAGGTGAACTCTAGAGGTGATGGTGGTGCGTCTGTTGCCCGCTACTGGCCATCCCCAGGCTGCTGTGGCGTTTCGCCCTGCGCCTGCCTGGAGACGCAGTACTTCTTGATGAAATCTCGATTAGTAGGGGGCCTGATGCCCTTGTCGAAGGTGACAAGCACTACGAAGAACTGACAGAGACCCGTAATTAGAGCTTGACAACTCCAAGACCCTGTTGGACTTCTTCGGGTCCACTGGGTGTCTTGCAGGCGCGATCCCTGCAAACAATAGATGAAATCAGAAATCAGTCGAGCGATGTGCATACTTACCTATGATGACGTGACCTTGCCGGGGGGAACGGGCACCCTGTAGGACTACAGAGGCCCGTAACCAAAGCTGGAAACCCCAGGGCCCTGTTGGACTTCTCCAGGTCCACTGGGTGTCTTTGTGGGTGCGATTCCTGCAAACAATAGATGGTATCAGAAATCAGTTGAACCATCTGTATACTTACCTATGTCACGATGGCATGACCTCGCTGGGGGAACGGGCACCCTGTAGGACTGATAGAGGCCCGTAACCAGAGCTGGAAACCCCAGGGCCCTGTTGGACTTCTTCGGGCCCACTGGGAATCTTGTGGGCGCGATCCCTACAAACAATAGATGACATTAGAAATCAATTGAACCATGTGCATACTTACCTATGTCATGACGGCACAGACCAACCGATACATCTGCAGGGGGAGATTGGCATTGTGGTCGCCGGGCAGAATGTTGCTAAATAGCAACGTCATCCACGTCAGGGTGGTCATGTTGGTGCGCATGATCCACACTCGTCTTTTTGCAGCGGCACGGGTGAAATCTTGCCCCGGTATGCATAGTAGATGCGTGATAGCCTCCCTCTATGGATGTGCTCGCACAGTTGGTCGCCCTCTAATATCAGGGGGTGGCCCAAGAACTGATAAAAGGAAACTACTGGCCCCTTAACCGGGAGCGCAAGTCTCGGTTAAGCATCTAAGGGCAAAGGACCTTATATTCTCTTAAGGTGTGGATATGGAGCACACTGAAAACGAGGACGCGTAGCCCTCTAAAGGCGAGGGCGTGCAGCCCTCTGCAGGCGAGGACATATAGTCCTCTAAAGGTGATAGGTACTAGTACCCAAGGGTCCACCTTTATGAGAAAGGAAGAGATCGACTCATCGAGAAGGCAGGTCATCCAAAAATATTGGACACGAGATGTAGGAACTCTATGCAGTTAACATGATTTTTAGGGATGCAGACGCATGCAACCTTTGTTGTGAAATTTGGTAATGCTGACCGCACATGAAACAATGCAATGCAATGGAAAGTTGTACAATGTTCATGACATTCTTTCCCTATTTCGTGATTTTGATTTTGATTTAATTTTTTTTGGAAAACACAGATTGACTGTTGTCATACCCTAATTTCGTCCGGGGACTTTTGCTTGATGACATGCAACTTTTGTTTGGTCCTTGTGAGGTGCTTGGCACCCATCATTAGGCAATTTGTGAAATTCCGAGACATGCCGGAAAACAAAAGAAAATATTGATGCACAATCCGTAAGTTTCCGTGACACACCGGAAATCAAATGGAAGCATCGTTGCACAATTAGTGAGGTTCCGTAACATTCCGTAAGTCAAAAAGGGGATGATTATGTAATCCACAAGGTTCCGTAACATTACGGAAAGAAAACAAGTATCGTTACGAAATTCGTAAGTTTTCGTAACTTTACGAAAAAAGAATCACCAAAAAAAAAGGCAGGGGGTGTACTTAGTAAAAATGGGGGTGCAAATAGCAACCAGGCCCACTTGGGCCTTCCAAAAGATTCCTCCAGAAGGCTGTTGCTTCTGGAGGAAGCAACCCTGCTCGCCTGGGCGAGCTGGGTGGCAAGCTTCTCCCCCAATTTTCTATAAATAGGGGGAGAAGTGAAGTGAAAAAGGGTTCAGCCCCTTAGGCACTTCTCTCTCTTTCGAATTTGCTTGGAAAAATTGTTTCCGTGAAGAAAATCTAAGCCGAGGCGCTTCCGAAATGTTTTCGTAACGTTTCCGTGAGGAATTTCGCAAAGGTTTCGACCGTTCTTCGACGTTCTTCATTCGTTCTTCATCGTTCTTCGATCTTCAACGGGTAAGTACCTCGAACCAAGCTTTTCGATTCATTCTATGTACCCGTGGTGGTCCACATTGTGTTTCGTGTATTTTTATTCTCGTTTCATTTACTTTTTATACCCCCTTTTGACGTGCTTAAGCCATTTTATTTAAGTCATTTCTCGCTTAACCTAAAAATAAAATAAATTTCCACCGATCGTTTGTATTATCCGTTAACTTCGGTTAAAATGAATTCCGACCGTTCGGTCGTGCCGTAACCACGTTGGAAATCAAAAAGAGGTAAAATAATAATATAATAATAAAAAAATACCTTTTAGTAAAATAAAGCGAAAAATCAATTGGACGTTTTCTCTTTGGGATTTCTCATTCTTAATCGAATTGACTAATAACTAAAGTGAAACTAAGGCTAAAATCAACTCGCCTAGTCAAGCTCGTCCATAAAAATAGGTTTTTGAAGTTTGTCATTTCAATTTCTTATTAAGTAAAATGGGTCATTTTTAAGGTCCAACGCCTTAAAATGATCACCTCTTAAGTAAAAAAGAATCACTTGATAAAAAAAAGAACTACGTAGGTCTGATTTCCTCATCGCAATTGAGGAATACGTAGGAGTAAAGGGAAACACCCTTGTCGACCACAAAAAGAGAAAAAATATAAAAAGGGTATAAAGGATATAAGGACATAAAAGGGAACATAAAAATCAAAGTCATGTTTGCACATTCGATTAAAGGCTGCCGCCCCTTGTGACGGACGTGTGGGGTGCTAACACCTTCCCCGTGCATAAATACAACTCCCGAACCTTTCACTTAAAAGTTCGTAGATCGCGTCTTTTCCGGTTTTTTCGACGTTTTCCTCAAATAAACGTTGGTGGCGAGTCCGCGCGTATTCCTTTCGTGGAACACGCATCCCGCGAGTCACGCGTCGCACTCCCGCCGAAGGGTAGGTTGCGACAACTGTCCTTTTGAAAAAGGTGATAATTCATGCAACCTTATCCTATCTTTTACAAATCTCTCCGGGAACTCCCTCAGAGTGTATATTCTGTTTGATTTAGTCACTTGACCATTTTGGAGTGACGACAATGGAGCCGTTTGACATTTAATCAATCTATTGAACTTCCAGGGCTTGTCTCCCCTTTTTTTTTGTTTAAAAACATCGATGGGTGAGAACTTTTGATCTGCCCCTATGTTCACTTAAGGCTCATGCACGATGCCCCTCATTGCCTCAGTGTAAGGCTTTGAGGTACCAATTTTTATCTTTTGTCATGACCTTGTAGCTGGGAACCTATTGGGTGAAAACTTCTAATCTGCCCCTAGGTTCGCTTGAGGTTTTTGCATGGTGCCTTTCATTGCCCCAGTGTAAGGCTTTGAGGTACAATCGTTGTCTATCCTCATGACCTTGTAGCAAGGAACCTATTGGGTGAGAACTTCTAATCTGCCCCTAGGTTCGTTTGAGGTTTATGCATAGGGCCTTTCATTGCCCCAGTGTAGGGCTTAGAGGTACCAATTGTTGTCTTGTTTTAACAACCTCGTAGTGAGGAAGAATGAAAGATGCAGTTGATTCTTGCAAAAAGAATTTTCCAAGGACGAGAAATAGTTGAAGGATCTTTCAGTTGATGGATTAAGTCAAATGACTCCTATGTAGAAGCAAGATGTTTTGATGTCTTGATGATGCTAAAGGATCAAGTGCTTCTAAGTTTTACTCAAGACAAGAATCCAAGAAAATCAAGATATATGATCAAGTTGATCTCTAGAATCTTTAGGAAGAAGTTTCCAAATTGAAAATACAAAAGGTTTGACCAAAGAATTCTATCATTTCAAATTGAGATTTTCTCTATGGTAATCAATTACCGGCAGTTGAAAATGTTTATCACAGTCACTAGAAATTTGAATTCAAAATTTATAATGTGTAATTGATTACCAGAGGGGATTTTCAGAAAATAATTGCCTAGAGTCACACCTATTCAAATTTTTTATGAATGACCATCAAAGGTGACTTGGAAACACGAACTTAAAGGGAGTTTTCATTGCCCAAAAAGTTTTATCCTCTTAAAAGATTAAGAGTTTTTCTGAACTGAAATGTTTTATCCTATTTAAATTTCTCGAGACCTTCCGTTGTTCAATGTCGAGAGCTTCGGTTGAATTAAGATATTCCAAACTACTTCCCCAATTAAAAATTTATTTCACTTTCTTTTCAAGTTATAGATTCCCTTAACAATGAACTTCTTAAATATTAATTCAAATAAAACAATTTGAATATGAATGTAAAGAATAATAAACAAAGGAGATTAAGGGAAGAGAAAGTGCAAACTCAGATTTATACTGGTTCGGCCACACCCTTGTGCCTACGTCCAGTCCCCAAGCAACCCGCTTGAGAGTTCCACTATCTTGTAAATTCCTTTTACAAGTTCTAAACACACAAGGACAATCCTTCCTTTGTGTTTAGAATTCCTTTACAACAAGAGACCCACAGTCTCTTAATCCCTTAGAGAATGAGTAGAAGAAGAAGAATGAATCTCTCTAGAAAGAGATAGATTTTACAGATTGAGCGTTCAAATAATTCCTTAATGAATTGCAATTGAATTGGCCAAGGAATTCTTAAGAGGATAAAATGAATTTGCTCTCTGAGAGGATAAACACTTTTTGTTCTGAAAAACTCTGTCAAAATCGTGTCTCAAGTCACACATATATAGGCCTATGATAGCCATTCAATAACCTCATAAAAAGATGTGACTGTTGAGAATGTTTTCTGAAAAACTCCTCTGGTAATCGATTACAATAAGTGTGTAATCGATTACACTCTTTAAAATTTGAATTAAAACATTCAGAAACTGCTGGTAATCGATTACCATATATGTGTAATCGATTACACAATGCAAATTTTGAATTCAAATTTTAATAGCTGTTGTAAATCAGTTTTTGGCCACTGGTAATCGATTACCAGAGAGTAAATTTGTTGATAAAGACTTAAAATTCTTGGCCAAACCTTTTGCGATTTCAATTGGAATTCCCTTCCTATTTAATATCCTTTCTAAGACTCTATAGACTGTCTTGATTATCCATCTTGAATATCTCTAATTGCTTTGTCTTGAGTAAATCTTTGAGAAGCATATGATTCATGTAACCTTTGGCATCATCAAAACATTCAGCTTGATCCTTTGTCTACAAAAGATTCCTTGGTCAACCACTTGCATATTTAATAAGGAATTTTTTATTGATCTTCATTTTACAATCCATCTCTTTTAAGAGAGATTTATTCTTCTCTTCTTCTTATTTCTGAAAAGGGATTAAGAGACCGTGGGTCTCTTGTTGTAGGGGATTCTTGAACACAAGGGAAGGGTTGTCCCTGTGTGCATTGTTAATCCGAAAAGAGAGAGTGAAAGTTTAATTGGGGAATAGTCTTCAACCCCCATTTTTCTTAAGTGAACTGAGGCCATTTGTCCAACATCCTATTCTTGATAACTCACTTCTCTCTAAAAAGACAAACTTTCCGGAATGATAAAATGAGATCACATGAACGTCTTGCAAACACAGTCAATCAAATGCTTTTTTTCTTTTTGACCACTTTTTTTTTTATTTTGAAATTTATTTGTTTTGAACTTTACTCGTTGTTTTACGGTGCCCCCAACAACGTGCAAGATGAGTAATCTCTGATTGAACGGTCTTGGAAGTCCAAACTCAGGAGCACAGGTCGCTTGAGCAAACAGACCAATGGCTTGCACACACATTCCGGTGAAAGTTGAATAAGCAAAGATGCGTTTGTGAGAGGATGAGGGACAAAGATATCAACTTCATCCATTTCATTTAACATTGTAACTGTGGTTTACAATAATGGTACAAACTTGAAAATCCTGATGAGTCATTAGAGACATCTAACAACAGCTTTCAAAATTGCCCCATGTGCGGCATCTCTTGTCAATGTCAGGATTTACACGTGATTCTCCTCAAATTTCAGCCAGCCCGCATCAATTAGACCTTGCACCTTACGCTTTAGAGCCCTACAATGCTCAATGGAATGCCCCAGGGCTTCTCCGTGACAAGCACATGTTGCGTTCGAGTCGTATTCTCAGAGAAATGGAGGTTGATGAACCTTGGTTGGGGTTATGGCTACCATTGAATTATCAAGTAGATATGGGAGCAAGTCAACATAGGACACTGGAATTGGGGTGAATTCTACAGGCTTTCTCGCTGCAAAATTCATTTCTTGGTTGGTGTTTTGGTTTATGCTAAAGGTGGTGTTTGTCATTGGAAGTGCGGTAGGTAGAATTTGTGGTTGTTTTAGGGATGGCCTTTGTGGATAACTGGGCGGTGGTTAAGGAGAAGGTTGGTTATTGGCTGAGTAATGACATTGTTGGGTTGGTGGGAAACTTGGCTGTATAGGAATGGCAGTCACAGCACGGGCTTTTCCTTCATCCTCACCCTCTTTATTTGCCCCAGCTTTTTTTTTTGCATTTATCAAAGCAAGATGATCAGATTTGCCTCTTTTCAGACCCACTTTGATCCTTTCGTCGGTGAAGACCATATCATCAAAGCTTGAAGGTGTGTAGCCCACCATCTTTTCATAGTAGAATACTGGTAATGCGTCTACTATTATTGTCATCATTGTTTTTCTCTGTCATTGAGGTGCTACTTGAGCTGCCAAGTCTCTCCACCTTTGGACGTATCCTTTGAAAGATTTGTGCCCTCTTTTTGCACATGTTCTGTAGTTGCATCCTATCCGAAGACATTATACTGACACTGCCTAACGAAGGCAACCACTAGGTCCTTCCAAGAATGGACTCAGGAAGGTTCCAAGTTAGTGTACCAGGTAACAGCTACCCCAGTAAGACTTTCTTGGAAGGAATGTATCAGTAATTCCTCATCTTTTGCGCATGCCCCCATCTTCCGATAATGCATCTTTAGATGGTTCTTGGGGCAAGTAGTCCCCTTGTACTTGTCAAAGTCCAGCACCTTGAACTTGGGAGGGGTGATGATATTGGGTTCTAGGAACAACTCTTCTAGGTTAGCAAAGGAATAATCTTCACCTCCTTCAATGGCCCTGAGCCTTTCCTCTAGATGATCCAACTTTCCCATTTCTGCCATAGCATGAGGGTTTTTACTTGTCGTGGAATGCAAGAGGTGTAGTTGTGGATGATACTGAGGGCCCTCCAAAGGGTTTTGTAGGGGTATACCACCAACTGCTTCATCAGTTTCTCGAAGTCGGCTAGATTGTGATGGGGAATTTCATGTGTCTCCCCCACGGTTTAGGAGACATGTGCATGATCAGTTTGGGGTTGCTGGCTCTCAATGGGTATAGGAGTGGAGTTATTGACATTCTTATCGGGAGTGTACGCCACATTGGGTGGCGTATAGTTGAGAGGCAAGCCATATGGCGAGAAGGCATGCTTGTTTTGACTTTGTGCATAATGGGGGCCGCCCATACTTCCCAAATCTTTGCCTACCATAGCTGAGGTTGGATGATTCATTTGGTTGAGGCCCGATGGGGACTTCGGGTTCACCTTAGCAACAATGCTGGTAGCGGCAACTGCAACCGCATTGGCTTCCATTATCTTCTTCATGCTCATCATGGCCTCCATCATTGCGGCCATTTGCTCTTTCATGGCCTCCATGTCGGCCTTCATCTTCTCTTGTACCTCCTCTACTTCACCCATTACTCTAGCTCAGTTGAGGTTCGGTGAGGGCACCGTAAAGCATGTTTTTTTTTCTTTTTTATAACAACGATTAAGTTTTTCTTTTTCAAGGAAAGAATGCAATGAGCAATGCAACCAATGAATAACATGGATGTATGCGAATGATGCACAGTTGAAGTATTGCGAATTTTACGCAGGATATGAGGTTGAATCAATTTAGATTTTCAACATGGTCCAATGACATCTTTGTCAAGTTGAAACTGGAAGTAACAAGGACATTAACAGTCCTAGATGTGTTTGGCAGTAGACGAAGCAGCGATGTAACCCGATCCATCTTCTGCCCCAATTTTTTGCAAGATGGTTACTTCCATGCTTCAACTTGATTTGATGAACTTTTTCGTAAAAGCACGAGCTTGGTTCAACCCCATAACCCAGGAAATGGCAATTTTGATCGCCAATACTTCATCAACATTTCATAGGGATGAAAGACTCGAGAATACACATGCTATGCATGGAAAATGTAATTATGAGATTGAGATGCTCGAAGAGACATCCTTTCTTAATTACCAATGCATTAGGTACCATGCTCAATCATTTTGTTTTGTTGTTTGTGTTTTTTTTTTAATTTTAGAAATGGGTTTATGATCCCAACATGGTTGGCTCATGGTACCTAACACATGCAACTAAGAATGCATCATGAATTTTCATGCCGCCTTTTTTGTTTTTGTCTTGCAGGGGAAAACGCAAGGGTCACGCCTGAGCAAACATGAAAACAATTAGTATGCAATTTGTAGATCAAAAAAGTTTGTTGAACACATATGCATGATGATGCAATGACTCATGCAAAATGCGATGCTGGAATATGATAACGAACAAATGTAGGAACGATATGTTCATTATGATGTTGAAGAGATGTTTATGCGATGCATGATATGAATGCATTTACGGACACGAGAGCCCGGAAAATCATCCCTCCTTACTTGCGCCTTTGGGGGCACAGCGCCCCATGTGTGTAGTTAAGAGGACGATATGGATCTTCCGACTTCCCACGACAAAAGATGAGACCCACATACAACGCATGTGTGATGGTATGATGCAGATGCGCATGCATGAAACGGAAAGAAAACAACACAAATGGGTAATTTACACATACGAGACTGCAGAGATCCAATTTTAATGCTACGTTTAGGGCATGATGGTGCCTCAACGTAATATTAAAAAGGTTACGCATTACTCTGAAGAAACCAAACATCACTAGCAAAACTATAAACTAGTGCTATTTATCAAAAGATGCATGAGAACAAATGGCACGGAGCATGTTTGCTCTTTGCCCCTATTTGGGAACCTATAGGACAATATCTAGGGGCCTCTAATAACTACTCCCCAACAATTCATAACCCACACGGCTATTTTCTAGAGGTATCATCACTCAAGATAATAATATTGTGGCGGTATGTAATACCAGTGACAACACATTATAAAGAGAGAAAGCTCTAGACGAGGTTTCACTATTATCAAGCAAGTCGGAGACCTAGCATGATGATAGATTCACCTCCACTCCTTAAATTCCCATGAACCCGGGTGTAGGGCCCCTTTTTTACTCAAACCCGTGGGTGCTTAGAATGCAGTGTAAAGAATGCGAAATAGACAACAGTTATTTACATTTTACACAGTTCGAAAAAGGCACACACAAAGTTTCACAATTCCACAATTCTTTAAAATAGGCCTAACTCACAAAAAGTCCCCAGTGGAGTCGCCAACTGTCACAACATGCCCTTCGCGGGGGAGCGAGGGCGAGGCTCACGGGTGCGCTTTCCAAAGGAGGAAAGATGCGCAGAGTCGCCACCAACGTTTATTTGTGGAAACGTCGGGAAAATCGAAGGAAACCGGTCAAAATGAAAATTCTAAGTTCGGGAGTTGTATTTACGCTTGAGTAAGGTATTAGCACCTCTCACGTTTGTCTCAAAGGACAACAGCCTATTTTTTAGAATTGTGGAAATTGTGTTACCTTAACTTTATTTCTTTTTATTTTTTGAGGTCGACAAAAGCGGGGCTCTTGCTCCTACGTACCCTCCATCGAAGAGGAAATCAGACCTACGTAGTTCTTTTTTATGCGTGAATCAAGTGATTCTTTTACTTTGAAAGGTGATCATTTTAAGGCGTTGGACCTTAAAAATGATCCATTTTACTTGTAAGAAACTGAAATGATAAACTTTCAAAAACCTATTTTTGTGGACGAGCTTGACTAGGCGAGTTTGATTTTAGCCTTAGTTTCACTTTAGTTATTAGTCAATTTCAATTAAGAATGAGAAATCCCAAAGAGAAAATGTCTGATTGATTTTTCGCTTTATTTTATTTTATTTTATTAAAAGACATTTTTTTATTATTATATTATTATTTTACCTCGTTTTTTTATTTCCAACGTGGTTACGGCACGACCGAACAGTCGGAATTCATTTTAACCGAAATTAACGGATGATACAATTCAAACAATCGGTGGAAATTTATTTTATTTTTAGATTAAGCGAGAAATGACTTAAATAAATGGCTTAAGCACGTCAAAAGGGGGTATAAAAAGCAAATGAAAATGAGAAAAAAAATACATGAAACAAAATGTGGACCACCACGGGTACATAGAATGAATTGAAAAGCTCGGTTTGAGGTACTTACCCGTTGAACACTGAAGAAAACGAAGAACGAACGATGAATGTTGAAGAACGGTCGAGAATCTTCGCGTAATTACTCACGGAAACGTTACGGAAGTGCCTCGGCTTGGATTTTCTTCATGGAAACAATTTTCCTCAGCAATTTCGAGAGAGGGAGAAGTGCCAAGAAGGCTGAACCTTTTCTTCTTCACTCCTCCCCCTATTTATAGCAAAATAGGGGAGGAGCTTGCCACCCAGCTCGCCCAGGCGAGCAAGGTTGCTTCCTCCAGAAGCAACAGCCTTCTGGAGGAAGGATCTGGAAGGCCAAGTGGGCCAGATTGCTATTTGTACCCCCTTTTACCGTAACGTTACGAAACTTCACGAATTTCGTAACGATACTTATTTTTCTTCCGCAAGGTTACGAATCCTCACGGATTATGTATTTACTCTTTTTTTAGCTTTCGAAGAAGTTACGAAAAACTTACGGATTGCGCAAAAACACCTCTTTTCGATTTCCGCCACATTACGGAATTTCACGGATTGCGCAAGCCTGCTTCCTTTTGATTTTTGACACGTCTCGGGACTTCATTCATTGTGCAACAAAGGATGCCAAGTGTCTCGAAGCGGCCAATCAAAGGTTGTATATCATCAAATAATAATCCCCGGACGAAATTAGGGTATGACACTTAGATAACAACTTGTTTTGTGCCAACAAAGCATCGTGTGATGTTAGCTCCAATAGGCTCTTCTTTGTGGGTTGATAGGTTCTGCCTCTCAGGATGGCATGATCACTGGCTGACATGTTCTCTATGAGGTCAGTTGCTTCTTCTGGGGTTTTCAGCTTTATTTTTCCCCAGTAGAAGCATCTAGTAATTGCTTGGTTTGTGGTCTCAGCCCATCTATGAACATATTTAGTTGGATTGGCTCGGAGAATCCATGGGTGGGAGTTCTTCTCAATAAGTCTCTGTCATACCCTAATTTCGTCCGGGGACCTTTGCTTGATGACATGCGACCATTCTTTGGTCCTTGTGAGGTGCTTGGCACCCATCATTAGGCAATTTATGAAATTCCAGGACATGCCGAAAAACCAAAAAAATGTTGATGCACAATCCGTAAGTTTCCGTGACACATCGGAAATCAAATGGAAGCATCGTTGCATAATTAAGTGAGGTTCCGTAACATTCCGTAAGTCAAAAAGGGGATGATTATGTAATCCGCAAGGTTCCGTAACATTACGGAAAGAAAACAAGTATCGTTACGAAATTCGTAAGTTTCCGTAACTTTACGAAAAAAGAATCACCAAAAAAAGCCAAAGGGGGTGTATTTAGTAAAATGGGGGGTGCAAACAGTAATTTTCGAATCTGGGCCCTTCTAGAGGTTTCTGGGCAATTTCTTGCTTAAGATTGAAGTAACCTAGCTCGCCTGGGCGAGCTGAGCTCGCCTGGGCGAGCTAGATGGCCACCACACCCCCCGTTTTGTTGAAAAATGGGATTCCGGGGCTTCCGGGACACCCGTAATGCTTCCGTAAAATTCCCATAACTCTAAATAAGCATAATTAACTTAATACGGGTGAGACGGAAGAGAAAAAAAGAAGAAAATCAAGTCCTATATGCTTCCGTAAGGCTTCCGTAACTTTTCCGTAAATTACGAAAGAGGGGGGGTGAACTTATCAAAATTGGGGGGTGCAAATAGCAATTTCGAAATTTTGAATTGGGCCTTCCAGAACGTTTTTTGAAGCTGGGTTGCTTCTGGAGGAAGCAACCCAGCTCGCCTGGGCGAGCTAAGGTCGCCTGGGCGAGCTGGGCGGCAACCTCCTCCCCCTTTTTCCTACAAAAAGGCTGAAGGGGGCTGTTCTAAGGATCCCTCAGCCCCCTGGCTATGTATTTTAGCTGTTTTGGGTGAAAAAAATTGTTTCCGTGAAGAAAATCCAAGCCGAGGTGCTTCCGTAACGCTTCCGAGATGTTTCCGTAAGCAAATCCGTGAAGGTTTTCGTCCGTTCTTCATCGTTCTTCATTCGTTCTTCGTTCTTCAACGGGTAAGTTTTCGAATCCGAGACTTTTAATTCATTTCTTGTTTTTTTAAGCTTTCCTCTTTATTTCGTTCATTTTCGATTTCTTTTCTTCCGTCTTTAACGCGCTTTTACCGTTTATTTAAGCCGTTTTCTCACCTAATAAATGATAAAATGAATTTCAACCGATCATTTGTGTTGTAATCTCATTTAATCACTTTTAAAATGAAATCTAACCGATCGTTCACGCTATAACCTCGGTTAAACAAAAAAAGTAAAATAATAATAAAATAATCAAAATATCTTGAAAAATAATAATAAAATAAACAAAATATCTTTGAATAAAATAAATTAAAAAAATCAATCGGACGTTTTTCTTTGGAAGTTTCCTTGAATGAATTGATTAATAACCAAAGTGAAACTAAGACTAAAATAGACTCACAAATCAAGTTTTGTCCGAAAATCACTAAAAACCGTTTTAAGGTCCAACGCCTTAAACGGTCCTCTTTGCTTTTATCGGTTAACATGGACCGTTCAAAAGCATAAAATCAACATGTAACTTTACCGCTTTTAAAAGAACTACGTAGGTCTGATTTCCTCATCGCAAATTGAGGAATACGTAGGAGCAAAGGGAAACACCCTTGTCGACCACAAAAAAGGAAAAATATAAAAAGGGTATAAAGGATATAGAGACATAAAAAGGGAACATAAAAAATCAAAGTCATGTTTGCACATTCAATTAAAGGTTGCCGTCCCTTGGGGCGGACGTGTGGGGTGCTAATACCTTCCCCGTGCGTAAATACAACTCCCGAACCTTTCACTTAAAAAGTTCGTAGATCGCGTCTTTTCCGGTTTTTCCGACGTTTTCCTCAAATAAACGTTGGTGGCGACTCCGCGCGTATTCCTTTCGAGGAACACGCATCCCGCGAGTCACGCGTCGCCCTCCCGCCGAATGGTAGGTTGCGACAGTTGGCGACTCCACTGGGGACTGTTTTTTAGAGAGTTAGGCCATTTAATCTTGTGCAATGTTTTATCATGACTTTCTCCTTTGTTGGTTTCCCTTTATTTGTCTTATGTTCTTGTGTATATAAACTATTTGTTGCTTTTAGTGCGTTTTAGAATGTATGCATGAGGTAAATATTTATTCATTTGATGCACACAAACACTAACACTATTTGCACACACTGTGAATGAAAAAGGGCCCTATACCCGGGTTCATGGGAACATAAGGAGTGGAGGTGAATCTGTGATCATGCTAGGTCTCCGACTTGCTTGGTTACAGTGAACCCTCATCTAGAGCTTTTCTCTTTGAAAACTTATTGTTGCTAGTAGTCCCTACTGCTGCAATATGTTCTTCGAAGGGGATGATACCTCTAGAAACCATCAAGAGAGATATGACTACCTTGGGGGTTATTACTAAAAGCCTAGTTAGCTTTTTCCCTTATAGGTCCCTTAAATAGGGGCACGGAGCAAACACGCTGCGTGCCATTTTTCACACTGCCATGCATGAGTATCATATACCCTTTTGCTTATGTTCGGTAAATATTGTCATACTGTGTACATTCCCGCATTGTGTCTTTTGCA
Organism: Glycine max; assembly: GCF_000004515.6. Taxonomy (NCBI): domain Eukaryota; kingdom Viridiplantae; phylum Streptophyta; class Magnoliopsida; order Fabales; family Fabaceae; genus Glycine; species Glycine max. The sequence continues at coordinate 14,019,672 of NC_038256.2, forward strand.
TAGGCATTGCATATGGGTTCTGTCTTGATCCCTACTGTAAACAAACCAACGGAGGGTCCGTGTCGCCTTCTTAAAAACGTGCGTTGGGGCATTTTGCTACCCCTAGACGTCGTATCTAAGAAGGGGACAAATTCCCCGGACCCCCGCATTCCTAGATTGCATCTGTGTCATATGCATTCCATCATGCATTCATCCATCCCACCCATGAGATATCGGAGTTTTGATTTGCACCAGCTTTTGTCTCACTTTAGTAAGCATGGGAACAAATCAAACCGGCAAGAGGTTCTACCAAGTCAAGGTCAAAAGCCTAGATACCACCAGCATCAAGGAATTAGGGCGGTTGATGGAACCCCTCCAAATGCAAGCCTTCCGCAAGACTTACGGAAAGATCTTAGAGTTAACCATAGCAGAGGTGTCCATAGAAGCCATTGTATCACTTACCCAATACTACGACCAGCCTTTGAGATGCTTCACATTCGGAGACTTCCAATTGGTACCAACCATTGAAGAATTTGAGGAAATTCTAGGGTGTCCTCTCGGGGGAAGAAAACCATACCTTTCCTCCGGGTGTCTCCCCTCTTTGAGCAGAATTGCAACTGTGGTCAAGGATTCAGCAAGAGGTTTGGACCGCATAAAACAGACTCGGAACGGCATAGCGGGCCTACCACAGAGGTACCTAGAAGACAAGGCGAGGGGTATGGCCAATCAAGGAGACTGGGTCCCGTTTATGGATGTGTTAGCTTTGCTAATTTTTGGAGTCGTCCTCTTTCCAAACGTGGATGGTTTGGTAGACCTAGCAGCAATCGACGCTTTCCTTGCCTACCACCATAGCAAGGAAAGTCCGGTGGTAGCTGTCTTGGCAGATCTATTGGACACATTTGACCGAAGGTGCGAAAAGAGTAGCGCACGGATCATCTGTTGCTTACCCGCCCTCTGTGTTTGGTTGGTTTCGCACTTGTTCCGACAAGACACAAGACATCCATGTCCGCTCCTGAGCCATCGCTCGTGCACTGAAAAGAGGAGAATAGATTGGGACCAGCTCTTGGCCGGGATAGGAGGTAGAACAATCAGTTGGTTCCCCCGATGGAAGGAAGGAAAAGAAGGAGTCCTTTTCTCATGTGGAGGATACCCAAACATTCCGCTGGTAGGAATGAGGGGTTGTATTAACTACAATCCCGCGCTCGCTATAAGACAACTAGGGTACCCCATGAGGGGAGCACCGACGGAAGAAAGCATGTCTCCTTTCCTTGTGAGGGATCTCGGCGCACAAAGTTCCAAGACTATACAAAGAATCCATAAGGCATGGGAAACCCCGTTAAGGAAAGATCAAGAGCTTAGAGGCATTCGTAATGGCATCATTGGTGGGTACCACGAATGGCTGAAAGTTCATATACGAGGTTTAGATTGGCTCGCCAAGTTAAAAGTCGTCAGCGAAGAGAGTTTTGAAGCACCGGAAGAGGACGAAGAAGTCCAAACTCTCAAAAGCGAGTTAGGAAAGGCAAAACATGCCAAGGAGAAGTTCAAGTTGGCCGCTACACACGGAGTGTGCCGGGTTACGGGAAGAGAATGCAATTACTGCAAGAGCCCTTGAACAAGAGACCAAGAGGGCTCGCAAGGAAGAGTATGGCCGGAACAATTTCGCGGAGCTCTATGGGGTAGCAATAGTGAACTCAAGTTGCGAAGGGAAGAAAGAGACCAGTCGCGAGCACATAGCATGGTTCTGAAAGAGGAGTTAATTGCTTGTTCAAGGTCCAAAAGAAGCTTGTCTCAGCATTTATGCTAGACGGAGACCAACATGCTAGCTATCATCGCCAAGTACCAAGAAGAGTTAGGTCTAGCCACGGCCCACGAGCATAGAATCGCGGATGAGTATGCTCAAGTATATGCGGAAAAAGAGGCTAGAGGAAGGGTGATCGACTCTTTACACCAAGAGGCAACCATGTGGATGGACCGGTTTGCTCTTACCTTGAACGGGAGTCAAGAACTTCCCCGCTTGTTAGCCAAGGCCAAGGCGATGGCAGACACCTACTCCACCCCCGAAGAGATTCATGGGCTTCTCGGCTATTGTCAGCATATGATAGACTTAATGGCCCACATAATTAGAAATCGTTAGGAAACTTGTATGGTCTCTCAGACCTTGACTGGATACGACTTCTTTTTTGAAATAAAATGAGTTGGTCCCATGTTTCTACTCCAAAAAGCTTGTGCAAATCAAATCACTCCTACATTTTATCTCTAGCATGCATTGTATGTTGGTCTCGTCCTTTGTCACGGGAAGCCGGAAGGTCCATATCACCTTCTTAATTGTACACATGGGGCACTGCGCCCCCAAATGCGCAAGTAAGAAGAGATAATTTTCCGGGCTCTCGTGTCCGTAAAATGCATTCATATCATGCATCGCATAAGCATCTCTTCATAACATCATAATGGACATATCCTGCATTTGTCCGTTATCATATTCCAGCCTCACATTTTGCATGTGTCATGGCATCATCATGCATATGCGTTCAACAAACTTGTTGATCTGCAAAATTGCATACCATTTGTTTTCATGTTTGCTCATCCTTGCGTTTTCCTCTACAAAACAAAAACAAAAAAGGGGGAAGCGTGAAACTTCACACTACATTCTTAGTTTCATGTGTTAGGCACCACGAGCCAACCATGTTGGGATCATAAACCCGTTTCACTTTAAAAAATAATTGAACATGGTACCTAATGCATGGTTAACTAGGAAATGGTGTTTCTTCGGGCATCTCAATTTCATAATTACATTTTCCATGCATAGCTTAAAGTATGCCCGAGTCATTCATCCCTATGAGATGTTGTTGAAGTATTGGCGATCAGAATTGCCATTCCTTGGATTATAGGGTTGAACCAAGCTCATGCTTTTACAAAAAGGTTCATCAAGTCAAGTTGAAATATGGAAGTAACCGTCTTGCAAAATTGGGGCAAAAGACGAATCGAGTCACATCACTGCTTCGTCTACTGCCAAACATATTTAGGATTATTGATGTCCTTGTTACTTCCAGTTTCACCTTGACAAAGATGTCATGGACCATGTTGAAAATCTAAATTGATTCAACCACATATCCTGCGTAAAAATTCGCAATACTTTAACTGTACATCATTCGCATACATCCATGCTTTTCATTGGTTGCATTGCTCATTGCATTCTTTCCTTGAAAAAATAAATAAAATAAAATAAAAATGATCTTAATCATTGTTATCAAAAAGAAAAAAAACATGCTTTACGACGTCCTCACCGAACTTGTGCTAGAGCTAGAGTAATGGGTGAAGTAGAGGAGATACAAGAGAAGATGAAGGCCGACATGGAGGCCATTAAAGAGAAAATGACCACAATGATGGAGGCCATGATGAGCGTGAAGAAGATAATGGAAGCCAATGCGGTTGCAATTGCCGCTACCAGCGTTGTTGCTAAGGTGAACCTGATGTCCCCATCCGGCATCAAGCAAATGAATCATCCAACCTCAGATATGGTAGGCAAAGATTTAGGAAGTACGGGCGGCCCCCATGATGTGCAGATTCAAAACGAGCACGCCTTCCCGTCATATGGCTTGCCTCTCAACTATACGCCACCCAATGTGGCGTACACTCCCAATAAGAATGTCAATAACTCCACTCCTATACCCATTGAAAGCCAGCAACCCCAAACTGATCATGCACATGTCTTTTAAACCGTGGAAGAGACCCATGAAATTCCCCATCACAATCTAGCCGACTTCGAGCCTTGGCTCGGATATGCCACGGAAGGGCAAGCAGTTGGTGGTATACCCCTACAAAACCCTTTGGAAGGCCCTCAATATCACCCACAACTACACCTCTTGCATTCCACGACAAGTAAAAACCCTCATGCTATGGCAGAAATGGGAAAGTTGGATCATCTAGAGGAAAGGCTCAGGGCCATTGAAGGAGGTGAAGATTATGCCTTTGCTAACCTAGGAAAGTTGTTCCTAATACCCAAACATGGTCATTCCCAAGTTCAAGGTGCTGGACTTTGACAAGTACAAGGGGACTACTTGTCTCAAGAACCATCTAAAGATGTATTGTCAGAAGATGGGGGAATACGCAAAAGATGAGGAATTGCTGATACATTCCTTCCAAGAAAGTCTTACTGGGGTAGCTGTTACCTGGTACACTAACTTGGAACCTTCCCGAGTCCATTCTTGGAAGGACCTAATGGTTGCCTGTGTTAGGCAGTATCAGTACAATTTTGATATGGTTCTGAATAGGATGCAACTACAAACAGTGTGCAAAAAGGGGGCACGAATCTTTCAAAGAATACGCCCAAAGATGGAGAGACTTGGCAACTCAAGTAGCACCCCCAAAAACAGAGAAAGAGATTATCATAATGATAGTAGACACGTGACCGGTGTTCTACTATGAAAAAATGGTGGGTTACACACCTTCAAGTTTTACAGATTTGGTCTTCGCCAGCAAAAAGATCGAAGTGGATCCGAAAAGAGGCAAATTTGATCATCCTACTAGGACGACTGAGAAAACTGGGGCAAATGAAGAGGGTGAGAAAGAGGGAGAAACCCATGCTGTGACTGCCATTCCTATACGACCAAGTTTCCCACCAACCCAACAATGTCATTACTCAGCCAATAACAAACCTCCTCCTTACCCACCACCCAGTTATCCACAAAGGCCATCCCTAAATCAACCACAAAGTCTGTCTACCGCACTTCCAATGACGAAAACCACCTTTAGCACAAACCAAAAAAAAAACACCAACAAAAAGGAATTTTGCAGCAAAAAGCCTGTAGGGTTCACCCCAAATTCCGTTGTCATATGCTAAACTTGATCCCATATCTACTTGATAATTCAAATGGTAGCCATAACCCTAGCCAAGGTTCATCAACCTCCATTTCTCCGAGAATACGACTCGAACGCAACGTGTGCTTGTCACGGAGAAGCCCCGGGGCGTTCCATTGAGCATTGTACGGCTCTGAAGCGTAAGGTGCAAGGTCTAATTGATACGGGCTGGCTGAAATTTGAGGAGAATCGCTTGTTGAATCCTAACATTAACAAGCAACACCCTACATGGGGCAATTCTGGAAGCTGTTGTTATGACTCATCAGGATTTCCAAGTTTATGCCATAAACCACAGTTACAATGTTAAATGATATAGATAAAATGGACATCCTCTCACGAACACATCTTTGCTTATTCAACTTCCACCGGAATGTGAGTGTAAGCCATTGGTCTGTTTGCTCAAGCAACCTGCGCTCCTGAGTGTTGACTTCCAAGACCGTTCAATCAGAGATTACTCATCTTGCACGTTGGTGGGGGTGCCGTAAAACCTCATTTTGTCTTTTTAGAGAGAAGTGAGTTATCAAGAATAGGATGTTGGACAAATGGCCTCAGTTACCTTAAGAAAAAGGGGGGTTGAATTAAGATGCAAAGACTATTCCCCAATTGAACTATCAATCTCTCTTTTCGGATTAACAATGCATACAGGGATAACCCTTCCCTTGTGTTCAGGAATCCTCTACAACAAGAGACCCACGGTCTCTTAATCCCTTTTCAGAAATAAGAAGAAGAGAAGAAGAGGTCTCTCATAAAAGAGGTAGATTGTAAAATGAAGATCAATCAAAAATTCCTTATTGAATAAGCAAGTGGTTGACCAAGGAATCTTTTTGAGAGGATAAGACATTTCAGTTCAGAAAAACTCTTGATCTTTCGAAAGGGTAAAACTGTTTGGGCAATGAAAACTCTCTTTAAAACATTTGAATGGCCATTCATAAAACATTTGAATAGATATGTCTCTTGGAAATTATTTTCTGAAAATCCCCTCTGGTAATCAATTACAAGACTTATGTAATCGATTACATGTTTTAAAAAATTTTTGAAACATTTTAAACTACTGATAATCGATTACCAGAGAGCAAATCTCAATTTGAAATGATAGAATTCTTTGGTCAAACCTTTTGTTTGTTTCAATTTGGAAACCTTCCTAAAGATCCTAAGAGATCAAACTTGATCATATGTCTTGATTTTCTTGGATTCTAGTCTTGAATAAAACTTAGAAGCATTTGATTCTTTAGCATCATCAAGACATCAAAACATCTTGCTTCTACATAGGAGTCATTTTACTTAATCCATCAACTGAAAGATCCTTCAACTATTTCTCGTCCTTGGAAAATTCTTCTTGCAAGAATCAACTGCTTCTTTCATTCTTCCTCACTACGAGGTCGTGAAAACAAGACAACACTTGGTACCTCTAAGCCCTACACTGGGGCAACGAAAGGCACCATACAAAAACCTCAAGCGAACCTAGGGGCAGATTAGAAGTTCTCACCCAATAGGTTCCCTCCTACAAGGTCATGACGAAAGGCAACGATTGGTACCTCAAAGCCTTACACTGGGGCAATGAGGGGCACCGTGCATGAGCCTCAAGTGAACATAGGGGCCAATCAAAAGTTCACACCCGTCGATGTTTTTAAACAAGAAAAAAAAAGGGAGACAAGCCCTGGAATTTCAATAGATTGATTAATTATCAAACGACTCCATTCCCGTCACTCCAAAATGGTCAAGTGACTAAATCAAACAGAACATACACTCTGAGGGAGTTCCCGGAGAGATTTGCAAAAAGATAGGATGAGGTTGCATGAATTATCACCTCTTTCAAAAGGACAGTCAATCTGTGTTTTCCAAAAAAATTAAATCAAAATCAAAATCACAGAATAGGGAAAGAATGTCATGAACATTGTACAACTTTCCATTACATTGCATTGTTTCAAATGAAGTCCGCATTTACCAAATTTCACGACAAAGGTTGCATGCATCTGCATCCCTAAAAATCATGTTAACTGCATAGATTTCCTACATCTAATGTCCAAATCTTGTGGATTTGGGATGACCGGCCCTCTCGATGAGTCGATCTCTTGCTTTCTCATAAGGGTGGACCTTGGGTACTAGTTACCCTCACCGTTGAGAGGACTACACGTCCTCGCCTTGAGAGGACTACGCGTCCTCACCATCAGAGGGCTGCACGCCCTCACCTCTAGAGGACTACATGTCCTCGCCTTGAGAGGGCTACACACCCTCACCTTGGGTACTAGTTACCCTCGCCTTGGGAGGACTACACGTCCTCGCCAACAGAGGGCTGCACGCCCTCACCTCCAGAGGACTACATGTCCTCGCCTTGAGAGGGCTACACGCCCTCACCTTGGGTACTAGTTACCCTCGCCTTGGGAGGACTACACGTCCTCGCCAACAGAGGGCTGCACGCCCTCACCTTCAGAGGACTACATGTCCTCGCCTTGAGAGGGCTACACGCCCTCACCTTGGGTACTAGTTACCCTCACCGTTGAGAGGACTACACGTCCTCGCCTTGAGAGGACTACACGTCCTCACCATCAGAGGGTTGCACGCCCTCACCATCAGAGGACTGCATATCCTCGCCTTGAGAGGGCTACACGCCCTCACCTTGGGTACTAGTTACCCTCACCGTTGAGAGGACTACACGTCCTCGCCTTGAGAGGACTACACGTCCTCACCATCAGAGGGCTGCACGCCCTCACCTCTAGAGGACTACATGTCCTCGCCTTGAGAGGGCTACACGCCCTCACCTTGGGTACTAGTTACCCTCGCCTTGGGAGGACTACACGTCCTCGCCAACAGAGGGCTGCACGCCCTCACCTCCAGAGGACTACATGTCCTCGCCTTGAGAGGGCTACACGCCCTCACCTTGGGTACTAGTTACCCTCACCGTTGAGAGGACTACACGTCCTCGCCTTGAGAGGACTACGCGTCCTCACCATCAGAGGGCTGCACGCCCTCACCATCAGAGGACTACACGTCCTCGCCTTGAGAGGGCTACACGCCCTCATCTTGTGTACTAGTTACCCTCACCGTTGAGAGGACTACACGTCCTCGCCTTGAGAGGACTACACGTCCTCACCATCAGAGGGTTGTACGCCCTCACCTCCAGAGGACCACATGTCCTCGCCTTGAGAGGGCTACACGCCCTCACCTTGGGTACTAGTTACCCTCACCGTTGAGAGGACTACACGTCCTCGCCTTGAGAGGACTACACGTCCTCACCATCAGAGGGCTGCACGCCCTCACCTCCAGAGGACTACATGTCCTCGCCTTGAGAGGGCTACACGCCCTCACCTTGGGTACTAGTTACCCTCACCGTTGAGAGGACTACACGTCCTCGCCTTGAGAGGACTACACGTCCTCACCATCAGAGGGCTGCACGCCCTCACCTCCAGAGGACTACATGTCCTCGCCTTGAGAGGGCTACACGCCCTCACCTTGGGTACTAGTTACCCTCACCGTTGAGAGGACTACACGTCCTCGCCTTGGGCTGCACGCCCTCACCTCCAGAGGACTACATGTCCTCGCCTTGAGAGGGCTACACACCCTCACCTTGGGTACTAGTTACCTTCACCTTCAGAGGACTACACGTCCTCGCCTTCAAGGGTCATGTACCTTTCAACTTCAGAGGACTACACGTCCTCGCCGTCAAGGGTCATGTGGCCTTCACCTTTGTTGGGCTACATGCCCTCACCTTCAGAGGACTACAC